>NC_043017.1:11522996-11565496 GCF_006345805.1 Octopus sinensis | reverse complement strand
GAATACTGGTTCGATACCTAATATTACTGGGGAATGAAACTCCCTTAAAACAATAGGTATATATTAAGCATATAGTTCATATCCAGTTAAATGAAGAAAAGAAAATGGAGTGTAGAAAATTAATTATTATTTACTAGCAGTATCGCCCGGCGTTGCTCAGGTTTGTAAGGGAAATAACTATAAAGCATTTTTAGAGAGTTATAGCCAAAAAATGGAAAAAAATGATGGTAAATTTTTTTTGAGAGTAAAAAAAGGTGGAGTTGCGTCCCCTAGACAGTTTGCGGTTTGTGTTTCTGATTCTCGACCCCATGTCGAATTTATCGATTTTTTTCAGAACTGGGGGAACTTTTCAAAATTTTCGCTGCGTTAGTTTTGAATTATGACATTGGGCTATGTGTGTGTCAAGTTTCATCAGAATCGGTTGAAAGCCGTGGTCAGGGTGAGGGTACAAGCAAACAGACACACAGAAACACGCACAGACAAACTGCCGTTTATATAGAGAGAGATTATTAACAAAAATTAGTAATCTTTACTTCTTAAAGCCATTTCCATTAATACTCAATAAGTAAATTACAAATTTGTGCATTAAATTTGCATTAATTATGCTATGAACATAATTTAATCAGAGACAAAAAACATATGCCTTAACCCTTTTGCTACCGTATTTATTTTGAGATGCTCTGTGTTTCTTTCAATTACTTCATATATATATATATATACTAGCAGTATCGCCCGGCGTTGCTTGGGTTTGTAAGGGAAATAACTATATAAGCATTTTTAGAGAGTTACTTCCCTCATAGATGCCAATTCGGGCTTTCTTAGCCATTTCTGTTTTGGTGTCTTCAAGCCATGAAGAAGTCGTTCTAAAAGAACGCTGGTCTCCTTGACAACGCTTTACGACGTTGATTTCCTTACACTCCCTTCCCCACAGCTTCACGAGGGAGGGAAGAAGGGGGAGAAGCAAACAGGCGCAGGTGTGACCATGGACGCCAACTCCACCGTCATCGACACACGAAAAATTATGCATTAAAATGGAATAAAAAATGATGTTAAATTATTTTTAAAATCGTAGACTCATCGTAGACGCGCGCTAATATTCAGACGGGCTCGATATGAATCACGACTATAAGATACCCGAATTTGGTTAAACTGCACCGCAAAATGTGGGAGTAGTTAGGAATCTAAATCGAAGGGGACAGACACTCACACAACTACAGTTTTATATATATAGATATATATATATAGATATATATTAAAGTATACTTATTAATTAACTATTTTATTATTCTAGTTTATTTTTAACCTGATGAGTGGCTATATTTATATCGAAGTGATTTTACTACTACTATTAATTTTTTTACTATAATCATTTCTTAAATATAGCCACGAAACACGTGTCATTATTCTACCAATTACATACGTTTTTATTATTTTTTTGCAATTTACTTAATCAATGGTATTTTATTGTTATTTTAATTTTAATATTTCTATTATATGTAATTTTCTAGATGGTGTGATTTAATTTTTCATTTTGAATTGATAAAAGGTGGTCTTTTCTAATTTTTATATATATTATATTGTGTGAAATTTGATTTAGTATTTCTAAATTGAATATTTTTCCCTGTAAGTTTGGATAAATATTCCCTCAAATAATTATTATATATATATATATATATATATATATATATAGACCAGTGAGAACAATCAAAATCAAATCATATATCAGAAAGCAGGGGTTAAGTGACCCATCTGTTCGTGTCCACTGTCAGCCTCGTCTGGCACCCGTGTCGGTGATACGTAAAAGCACCATTCGCTCGTGGCCGTTTGCCAGCTCTGTCTGGCCCCCGTGTGGTGGCACGTAAAAGCACCATCCGTTCGTGTTCGTTGCCAGCCTCGCTGGCCCCCGTGCCGGTGACACGTAAAAGCACCGTCCGTTCGTGGCCGTTTGCCAGCTCCGTCTGGCCCGTGTCGGTGGCACATAAAAGCACCGTCCATTCGTGTCCGTTGCCAGCCTCGGCTGGCCCCCGTGCCGGTGACACGTAAAAGCACCGTCCGTTCGTGGCCGTTTGCCAGCTCTGTCTGGCCTCGTGTCGGTGGCACGTAAAAGCACCATCCGTTCGTGTTCGTAGCCAGCCTCGGCTGGCCCCCGTGCAGGTGACACGTAAAAGCACCGTCCGTTCGTGGCCGTTTGCCAGCTCTGTCTGGCCCCGTGCCGGTGACACGTAAAAACACCATCCGTTCGTGGCCGTTCGCCAGCTCTGTCTGGCACCTGTGCAGGTGGCACGTAAAAAAACACCCACTACACTCGCGGAGTGGTTGGCGTTAGGAAGGGCATCCAGCCGTAGAAACACTGCCAAATCTGACTGGGCCTGATGAAGCCTTCCGGCCTCACAGACCCCAGTTAAACCGTCCAACCCATGCTAGCATGGAAAACAGACACTAAATGATGATGATGATGATATATATATATTAGAAGAAATGAGGTAATCAGAAGATCGGATGGTTCATATTTATAGATATTTATTTATATATTACATTTTTTACATATATATATCATATCATTCAGATCATATCATTCAGATTATTAGCACTTTCTCCCATTCTAGTGGGGTTTTCAAATCAAATTAATTCCTTTGTGGGGAATTTAATCATTTTATAGAGTTTCGGTGAAGTGAAATCAAATTTCACACAATATAATATATATATATATATATATATATAAAAATTAGAAAAGACCACCTTTTATCAATTCAAAATGAAAAATTAAATCACACCATCTAGAAAATTACATATAACAGAAATATTAAAATTAAAATAACAATAACAATATATATATATATATACATACATATATCATCATCATTATCGTCATCATTTAATGTCCATTTTCCATTTCCCCATGGTCTGATATGTTTTTGCCAAATATTAGAAATGTGACACTACATGTATGACAGTGGAACACATTCACAACTATCCCACAATATCAAGATAGATAAGGTAACACACACACACACATAAATGTACACATGTTGAACTCACGAGAGAGGTGTACCTAAGACATGTTGTAAACGACGTGCTACAAAACTGAATCATAACAATTCCCACCTGAAGATTTGCAAGGGTAAGAAACTGAAGCCATGAAGCAAACTGTTAACTTCAGTTTCAATAAAAGAAGAGATGTATATATATATATACACACACACAAATATACAAACACATATATCTATAAATACCTATATGTATATGTATATATATATATAGGAAGGGCATCTTGGCGTTAGGAAGAGCATCCTTGGCGTTACGAAGGGCATCCTGGCATTAGGAAGGGCATCCTGGCATTAGGAAGGGCATCTTGGTGCTAGGAAGGGCATCCAGCCATAGAAACATTGCCAGATCAGACTGGGCCTGGTGCAGCCTTCTAGCTTCCCAGACCCCAGTTGAACCGCCCAACCCATGCTAGCATGAAAAGTGGACGCTAAATGATGATGATGATGATGATGATATATATATAGGCATGTGTGGTGTGTGTGTGTGTGTGTGTGTGTGCATGTAGTACAACAGACTTCTTTTAGTTTCCATGACTAAAACCTCACAGTTGGGAAGTGAGCTGTGGCCAAAGGCATAGTATACCTAGGAATACATTATTAAATATATCCTTCCTTGTTGTCAAGGTAACATCTTGATCCAACAAACCTGTAATCAACAATATTCCAGCAATAATCATCCTGCTTTGGGAGAAGATGGCATGGTATATCTAGGACTACATAGCCTAATGTGTCTTCCCCCTTCATTAAGATTGTAAAATATATCTAGGACTAAATAATCTCATTTGATCTTTACTGAGGTAGAAGAGTATACCTAGGCCTACATTATCTAATGTGGTCTCCCTCTTCATAAAGATTCTAAGGTATACATAGGACTGCATTATATAGTGTGTCCTCCTCCTTTGTTAAGATGGCAGAGTGTATCAAGAGTTACATTATCTAATGTGCCTTATCCCTTTCTTAAGACGGCAAGATGTATCTAGGACTACATTACGTAAGGTACCTTTCTTTTTATTTTGATAGCAGAGTATATCTAGGACTAAATTATTTACTGTGACCTTCCTTTTCCTTAAGATGTTTGAATGCAATTTGAGGAAGATTTGGCTGCTATTTCTAGCGGAATAATTAAACACATCAAGAGTCCCACTGCTCGACTTCTCAAACAAAGTCTAATGATTATATCCTCATAGAGTTTGAAGTGTGTGAAGGCCATACAGACCTGACAAGATTAACCAGCTTCCTGTTGCTGAGAGAAGGCCATATGAACTGGCCAGGTTAAGTAGCTTCCTGTTGGAATGGAATAACAACAAAAATAATAATAGTATATATGTATTATATATCATTTAATGAATGACAAAAGAACAGGAGCTATGTGAGTGTGTGTGTGAGCGTGCACACACACACACACACACAGTAGCTACCTCACCTAAAAAGATGGTTTTAATATCAAATGAAGGAAAACAAGATACAAGAGTTGACAACCTTCACTATGCCCTCCCTGCAAACTTTCTGGTCTGCCTTGCACCTAAAGTTAGATTAAACTACTTTTCATCCTCATTATCCCCCATGAATTAACATTTTGAGCAAACACTCTTTGTCAATTTTCATTTATTTATTTGTCTTTTAACTTATCCACAAATCTACCCCACCTTTGAGTTTCTAAGCACGGAGAAGATCCAGCTTAGTTTTATTCTCCACAAGTATGTGGGTATGCGTGTGTATATAGAGAGAGACACACACACACATATAGATCTATACATATAAATATATATATATATATATATATATATATGTACCTTATATAGTGTAGACATACAAATATATACACACAAACACACATACATATACACACACACACAAACGTGTGTGTGTGCGTGTATTTGTCCCCCATCTGTTCCCTATCACTACTTGATAACCTGTATCAGTGTGTTTATATCCCCGTAACTTAGTGATTATGCAAAAAAACAGACCAATAAAAAAAGTATCAGGCACCCCAAAAAAACATAAATTTCGGGGCTGATTCATTTGACTAAAATTCTTCCAGGCTGCACCCCAGCATGGTCACAGATAAAAGACATATATATATATATATATATATATATATATATATATATATATACTCTTTACTCTTTTACTTGTTTCAGTCATTTGACTGTGGCCATGCTGGAGCACTGCCTTTAATCGAGCAACTCGACCCCGGGACTTATTCTTTTGTAAGCCCAGTACTTATTCTATCGTTTTTTTTTGCCGAACTGCTAAGTAACGGGGACGTAAACACACCAGCATCGGTTGTCAAGCAATGCTAGGGGGACAAACACAGACACACAAACATACACGCACACACACACACATATATATATATATACATATATACGACGGGCTTCTTTCAGTTTCCGTCTACCAAATCCACTCACAAGGCATTGGTCAGCCCGGGGCTATAGCAGAAGACATTTGCCCAAGATGCTACGCAGTGGGACTGAACCCGGAACCATGTGGTTGGTTAGCAAGCTACTTTCCACACAGCCACTCCTGCGCCTATATATATCAGTTAAATCAAAAGTAAAGACCCTGAAGAAATTGCACTTGTTTTATAGTAAGATTGCAATTGCAACGGTTACTCTGCACCAACAAGAAACTAAAATAAGCTCTTTCATCTCTTATTTTATTATTTTGTGAGTGTGGTGCGCATGTGCATGTGTGTGTATTGCCAATAGTAAATGCAGGTGGTTTATTCTTTGCAGCAAAAAACATAATAATAAACTAGAAGAAAACTGAAATAAATTTGGTAAACTGTGAAACATATCTCTAACAAGAGAGGAGAGTGAAAAAATTTCAAAAATTAGTCAAAGTATTTTTAGCTTTGGATAAGACAAGGAACGATAAGAAATAACCATTACTAAATAGTTTGTTGTTATTTTCATTTTATTTTTTATATTTTGTTGTGTGTTTTCTTTTTATTTTATTATCAATTTTATTGTTTATATAGCTGTTGTTATTATTCTAGGCAACTGTTGGTGGTTTTGGTTCCCACAAATTATATTTGTTAGGGAGGTTATAATGTACTGAGATGCCGGGTCATGTTACTTCAAGTATTCTATCAGTGCCAGTCTGCAACATTCTGAAATCATGTGATCAATAGACTCTGGATACTCTCTGCACATGTGGCACAATGGGCTGCTTTCATTGTTTGAGGACATTACTTTGGTAATTCCCAGTTGGAAGGGATTGGTCCTGAGCAGCAATGCTATACTCGCCATTTCCTGGTTTGAGACCAGAGTATATCAGCCACTGAAGAACAAGGGTTCTGATCTACATCAGGGTCCCTGATTCTTGTCAGATATTTGTCATGCAGTGATCTGTGCTCCCATTTCTTCTTAAGGGAAGCTGGTTTGTTCGGATATGCTTTTCTACTTGTTTTGCCTTAGTTGGGGACACAATGTCTTTTGGCACTGGTTCTTCTGGTAGTATTTCTCTAAGGTATATTTATGTATGTGTGATTCACTGCTGGTGTTAGTTTGTATATGTCCTCATGACTTAGCGGTCTGGCAAAAGAGACTGATGGAGTAAGTACCAGACTTTAAAAAGAAAAAAAACAAAAGACATTCAATATCATTTTTAACCCCTTCACAATTAATAAACTACTTTTCCCCTCAAAATCTGTGGTTCTCAGCTGGGACCCTTGGGGGCCCATATAGGATCTTGTTGCTAAAATTTATGTGAAATGAACTGGCTGCTTTGAAACCAGATGCAAGATACTGTAAGAAGGGAGGAAAAGATGTTGTCCTCAATTCCCTAGGGCTACTGTTTGGGGTTACTTTCAGTAGCGTCAGAGCCACAGGATTTGCCTTATCTCTTACTGATCTCGTCAGCCGTGTCTGCTTCCATGAGAAACAATGTGCAAGGAGGCAGAAGACGATGGATGTCTTGGATCGATGCTGTCATCACCTTTGATGGCCATCATAAGCAATTGAAGAGGCAATGACCAAGATCCTTGGCATTACGTCATGCTTGAGAAGAAGACCCATCAAGCTGAGTAAATTCACAATCGTGGAAGATACTGGTGTTACGCAAATGGCACCCGTGCTGGTGGCACATAAAAGCACCCATTACACTCTTGGAGTGGTTGGCGTTAGGAAGGGCATCCAGCCATAGAAAACCATGCCAAATTAGACTGGAGCTTGGCACAGCCTTCCAGCGTGCCAGCCCAGTCAAACCGTCCAGCCCATGCTAACATGAACAACAGACATTAAATGATGATGATGATGGTGATATATGATTAAATATTTAATTATAGAAATGTAATATAAGATTTTAGACATTGAATGGTTATGAGGGTTCCCCCTCCCTGGGAAAAACAGGAGTCAAAGGCAAGAAGGGGTTGAGGACCTCTGCTCTAAATAACGTTGCAATGACCTGAAAAGAAGATATTCAAATGGGACAAGGTCAGGAGAGTAAGGAGGATAAGGCTGAACTTCTATATTTAGCTCTATAATCTTTGCCTATATTTACCCAAGTATTGAAAAGGTACTCTTAAAATGACAGGACTTAATTTCCAAACTATGAATTTCTGACTAGAAGTAAACAAACTTTGTTATCAGTAAGTTCAACGGCAGAACTTTAAAAAAAAAATCAGTGAAGTGTGGGGTGTGGGGTGCAGGGTGTGGGGTTTAGGTCAGGTTGGGTCTGGTCTTGTCTGGTCTGGTCAGTATCACCAGAAATCAGCTATTTATCATCTTACTTCTGCTATCTATTATCTTAACAATTTAATTAAAGCTGGAATGAGAAGGTTTACATTAGCTGCATGGCCTGCTAGAAACAACAACAAACTTCCCTTCAGATCATACCTTCCTGTCTCGAGAAGAAGAAATATAAACAAAAGGAAAAGGAGAGATTTTGCAGTTCTGGATATACAATGACAAGTGATGGTCAGGGATGGGACATCTTTGATCACATATTTATTCAATCAGAGGAGATAGCCACTCTGAAAAGCATGCATCGAACTGTCTGGCTAGGAGAAGCTCTGAGCTGACTCACTGTATTTACACTTATCTGTCAACAGCGAGAAGCTTTTTCAATGGCAAAATACAGGGAAAAACTTTCTTTGGGATTCGAAACTGCCTCAAAACATATTTGAAATGGTAACAAGTTTGTATTTATACACATCACTGCTTAGCACTGTCACCTTGTGAGTGTATGTGTATATATTGAAATATGAAAGAGAAGCAGCACAAGGAATATATTCAAAACTGAACACACATGCACAAGGTGTGTGTGTTTTGCTAGTTCATGGGTCGGCTGCATTTTGGGCATAAGAGAATAGGTTCTCAATGTGCCTGGTGTTACAAACACCTGAAACTAGGCAACTAGACAACTCACATCAGGCCTCTTCTCCGTGTCATTTTGGTGTCCACTTGTTGCTGCTTATCAAGGTTGAGGATTCTCAGGAACATGGCACGCTTTGGTTGCCTCTGGTGTGAGAAACTCTGACCAGGTCCAAAAGTCTCCCAGGAGAAATGACAGAAAGTCCAGGGCAGATGCTTCTGTTGTTGCTAGAATGATACACACTAAGTTTCCAACAATTGTGATGGTTTTAGGAGTGGTGAGTAATTTGTTGAGACAAGTATAGATTCTCTGGCCGGATGCTCTTCCTATCACCAACCCTTCATCTGTTTCCAAGTAATATTTCCCTATTCTTGAAGTTTAGTGATTCAACATGTTGCATCTCATCAACTGTGTTCTAAACACATTGTCATTGCAAAAAGTTGTTGTTCTGTGACATAAACAACAGCAACTAGCATATCTGTGCTTGAATCTCTCAGGACATACTATGAATATGCAAATCATTGTTTTGTGTGTGTGTGTGTGTGTGTATACATATGTATATATATGTGTGTATGTGTGGGTGTTTTTGTTTTTGTGTTTGACCCCTCCCCCCTCCGTTACTGCTTGACAACCAGTTTTGATTAGTGGTTCTGTAAGACCAATAAAACAGGTAAAGGATTTTTAGAGAATAAAGTACTGGGATCTATTTGTCCAATTGAATCCATCAAGGCAGTGCTCCACCATGCCCACAGTGGGATGACTGAAACAAGTAAAAGAGATAAAAGAGAGAGACAGACAGACAGACAGAAGTGTACAAAGAAAAAAGGGAATGAGAGATAAACAAATAGAAATAAACGTGATGATGTAAAATAACAGCTGCTGTGGGCAGGGCATGAACCCAGAATGTAAGAGGTAAACAGTCCCACATTAACTCCCTCTCTCTCTTTCTCTTGGTGTGTTTTTTTTTGAAGATATATATATATATATATATATATATCCAGTTTAGACAGATAAGATATTGGACACACACCATCACCAAGACTACCACCACCACTATCACTGCCACCACCACCATCACTGCCACTGCCACCACCACTGCCGCAACCACCACCACCACTGCCGCCACCACCACCACTACATTGTCAGTTTTTAAAGTGTTTGAGTCTGGAACATTCAGTGATAGATTAAGTGTGGTGGAGGCAAAGGTAAAGGTGGTGGTGATGATGGTGGTTGTGGTGGAGATGAAGGTAGTGGTGGTGGTGGAAGAGGTGAAAGTTGTGGTGGTGGTGGGTGAAGGTCCCTGTAGAATAGAGTTGTGTTGTAGTTGAGAAAGTTTAGTTGCTGGTGGTGGTGGTGTAGATATTGTTGGTGTTGTAGCAGTAGTGTAGCTTTTAAGGTGTGGCAGTCATGGGTGGCTTGGACAGTGATAGTGGAGTTTATGCTATCAGTGACATTGGTAATGTTGGTGTTGTTGTTGTTGGTGATAGCAGTAGTGCTGCTGTTGATAATAATGGTGATAGCAACAGTGGTGGTGGTGGTGGTAGTGGTGGTGGTGGTTGTAGCGGTGATGGTGATGCTGAGGGTACTAGTCATACTTTTTGTTGCTACTTAGGAACTACGGAAACTGGTGAATGGTTAGATGTATCAGATAGAACTAATGGTGCCTCACAGATAATGAGAGCAGGAGACAGAGATAAAGAGGGAGAGAGAGAGATACAGACAGGCAGGGAGGGGAAGAGAGAAAGTGTGTCAAGGGGGACTTAGCCATTTGATAAATAGAGACCAGGATGACCAATGCTTTGTGACTTAAATTCACACACACAAACATACATAAATATATATATGTATGTATATACATATAAACATACATAAATATATATATATATATATATATATATATATATATATATATACACACACACATGTGTGTGTCAGATCACCCAAAAACTTCAGGTGTCAAAGTAGACTAGCAGACCAGAACATTTGACACAATTTGTATGTACTGAGAAACCAATTCATGACTGCAAAGACATGAGAAAACAGTTTGGTCAGTGCCAAGACCGTTACTTAACAAGGTTAAAGATTCTCATGAATATGGCACGCTTTGGTTTGCCTCTGGTGTGAGAAACTCTGAACAGGTCCAAAAGTCTCCCAGGAGAAATGGCAGAAAGTCCTGTGCAGATGCTTCTGCTGTTGCTAGAATGATACACACTAAATTTCCAGCAATTGTGATGGTTTTAGGAGTGGTGAGTAATGAAGGTCATGCTGCCTCACATCTTTCTTTGAATTAAAGCTGTTGGATACATTGGGGTATCAGAGACAGTTATTAAGCCCTGGATGGATGATGTGAACAATGGAAGACCTTATTTGTTTCGACCAGATTCAACATCTCTTCCCAAAGTCCATGTAAACCCAACAATAGTCACCTTGCACAGCAATACACTGGTCCCAGCATTCCTGCCACTTTTAGAATCACACCTGAAAGTCATTTTTTGTGAATAAAGGACCATCTGTGGTTCATTCTTGATCTCGACAACGGTGTTAAAATGATGACCTTTGGGCTGCCTTTTCATCTTGGAGGAAGAGATAGAAGTCCAAAGGTGCGAAATCTGGCAAATAAGGTAGGTTCAAAAGTGATACCCTGTTGTTTTTGGTGAGACGCTCGTGAGTGAGGAGGGTGCGTTGTGGTTGCGAAGAATCCATTTTGTTGTGCTCCATAGATCTCTCTTTCTCTCTCTTTCTCTTTTACTTGTTTCAGTCATTTGACTACGGCCATGCTGGAGCACTGCCTTTAATCGAGCAACTCGACCCCGGGACTTATTCTTTTGTAAGCCCAGTACTTATTCTATCGGTCTCTTTTGCCGAACCGCTAAGTAATGGGGACATAAACACACCAGCATCTGTTGTCAAGCAATGCTAAGGGGACAAACACAGACACACAAACACACACACGCATATATATATATACATATACGATGGGCTTCTTTCAGTTTCCGTCTACCAAATCCACTCACAGGGCTTTGGTCGGCCCGAGGCTATAGTAGAAGACACTTGCCCAAGGTGCCACGCAGTGGGACTGAACCCGGAACTATGTGGTTGGTAAGCAAGCTACTTACCACACAGCCACTCCTACGCCTACTGGTTGCTTTCACCAACTGTCTTCTCTCAAACACTTGAAAATGTTGCAGTAGAACTCTTGGTTGACAGTCTGGCCCTGGGGGGGGGGGGGAATTCTCAATGCATAATACTGCTGATCTCAAAAAGAAAAAAAGCAATGAGCATGCTCTCGATTGAGCTGCAGATCTGTCGTGCTTTCTTTGTCTGTGGAGATGAAGGCCTCTTCCATTGTGACAACTGCTGCTTCGTCTCAGGGTCGTACCCATAGACCCAACTCTCATCACTGGTGATTATCCTTGACATGAAGGATGGGTCATCAGTGGTACGCTGATGGTCATCTTGAAAGACTTCAATGCAGTGTTCTTTCTGCTCAGTGGTCAGCAAGCAGGGGACAAACTTGGCAAAGACATGCATATGCATATACATGGAAAAGACATGTATATGCATTTATGCATATATATATATATATATATATAATATATATATATATATAGATAGATAGATAGATAGATAGACAGACAGACAGATAAATAGATAGATAGATGCCAAGAGAACCATCTGAGCGTGATCCTTGCCAGAGCAGCTAACTGGCTTCCGTGTCGGTGGCACGTAAAAGGCACCATTCGAGCATGATCGTTACCAGCGTCACCTTACTGGCACCTGTGCCGGTGGCATGTGTAAAAAGATTCGAGCGAGGTCGTTGCCAGTATCGCCTGACTGGCCCCGTGCTGGTGGCACGTAAAAAGCATCCACTACACTCTCGGAGTGGTTGGTGTTAGGAAGGGTATCCAGCTGTAGAAACTCTGCCAGATCAAGATTGGAGCCTGGTGCAGCCATCTGGTTCGCCAGACCTCAGTCAAAATCGCCCAACCCATGCTAGCATGGAAAGCGGACGTTAAACCATGATGATGATGATGATAGATGGATAGACAGATAGATATGTATATATATATATACAAAATAAGAAAATGGAGAAATACATCTAAATCAAATATCAATTACCAGATAATACTCAATCACATACATTATTAAACCACCACATAAGAGACTGTAGGGTTAAATATAAAAAAGCAGAACAAATCAGTGTACATAAAGGAATGTACATAAAATTTGTTCTGCTTTTTATATTTAACCCTACAGTCTCTTATGTGGTGGTTTAATAAAGTATGTGATTGAGTATTATCTGGTAATTGATATTTGATTTAGATGTATTTCTCCATTTTCTTATCTTGTATTAGTAATTTGTGGTAAGTCATTTTACCTTTGCCCATATAATACAGTAAATGAATTGATTGCATCGCAATCCTTAACATTTATGTATTAACTTTGTTGGGTACTTCACTAGCAGTATATTGGATATATGTTATCCCATGGAGGGTTGCATTTACAACCCCTATCTCAATTTGTATATATGTATATATATATATATATAAGTAATGTAGTTTGAATGAAGTATTGAGTATTGTGAGATAGAGTTGTAAAGATAGTTTTTAAGCAACAGATACAACACATAACATTAATAAAAACAAAACTTAAAGAAAGAAGACCAACTAAAATTTTTACTAAATATTTCGATATTTCAGGGTAAAAATCCTTTCATGAAAGTAAAAAACTGCAGATGATATCTTTTAACAACAAAAAGTGGCAGCGACAGCAACGACAACATCAACAACTGCAAACCCAACAATATGGGGGGTTTTTTTGTATTATTCTTGAATTTTTTGATACCTTTTGTTTTACCGTTATTTTTTTTGGCATTCTATTCTCTTCTATTTTTTTTTAATTTTAAAATTCTTTATTTTACTACCATTTCTTCTTTATCTCCTTCCTTTTCTCTTCCTGACTTTGCTTCCTGCTTAGTTTTCCTTGCTTCTTTCTTTCTTTCTTTCTTCATTTCTTTTAGTCTTATATAAAACTAGACAACTGGCAGTGGTGGGGGTGGCAGTGAGGGTGGCAATGGTAGTGATGTTGATGGCTTTGATAATGATGACAGTGGTGGTGATGATGGTAATGGTGGCAATGACAGTGGTGGTGGTGGTGGTAGTGGTGGAGCTCTTTATTTCACTTTCCATTTTGTATCGTCAGCACTGTTGTGTTCATTGTTGTTATTGTCATGGTTGTTGTTACGATTCGCTCTCCCTCTTTCTCTCTCTCTCTCTAATTGGATTGCAGAAGATTCTGAACAGGAGCTGGTTGTGATTCTTTCCCACAGTGAATCTTATTTTCATTGGGAAGGGGTGGTCGAGGAGGAACACTGCTGGACATTTTCAAAGCTGACACCCTTTTTTTTTTAACCCTTTTATATTGCTTCACACAATCCCTACTTCATCCACAGATGCTAGAAACAGCAGTCAAACATCCCTCAAATTACAAAGTACTCTGTAAGCAAAGAGGGACACATTGGTCAGCATCCCCATTTAAACAACTTGGTTAGCATATATGTATGCAGCCTTAGAACCTTGATTAAAAGCAAAAAAAAAGGTGTTGAAAATGCTTGTTTTTCTTGACATTCCATTTTTATGATCCAAAAATAAACAAAAATTAACTAAAATTAACTAGAGAAAAAAAAACAAAATAGATTAAAAAATGATTCAAAAATAGAATTCTCAATATAAATAAATTTATATATATTTATATATAAATTCCAAAATTTAAAAAAACGGCAAGAACTTAGTTGCCAACCCAATATATATATATATATATAGAATGAATAAAAAATGGAGTTAACGCAGGTGTAAACAAATATTTTTACTTTCGACACATGTTTCACTGATACTATTCATATAACGTTATTTTAAACAATATTAATAGCGTTCTGTCTATCGCAATACAAATCCATCATTTTTTGCTAAAATGTCGTATTGACGAGTTTCGTTTTTTTCACTTTCCCGAAGAGAAGATTGCATTGTTTATACCATTTATTCTTTTGAATAGTATCAGTGGAATTTTCGAAACATGTGTCGAAAGTAAAAATATTTGTTTACACCTGCGTTAACTCCATTTTTTATTCATATTATTCAAAATATTCAACGTAAACACGAAGTTTCTACCTTTATAAACAAGGAGTTACAACACCTTTACTTGTGAGATTTTTGCTGCCCTGGTAACTATTTATTTATTTTTCCGTGTTAATTGTTAACAAGGTAAAAATACACTCATCTATTAATATATATATATATATATATATATATATATATATATATGTATGTATGTATGTATATATATTTAAACACAAAAGAGGCAAGCCTTAACAAGTTGCCTAACATACTAGAAAGAACAGTCAAAAACCTGGAATATACCTGAGAACTACCACAGTAACTACCTGATTAATTTAACTCTTTAAACTCATCTTATACAGACATGTGTGTGTGAGTGTGTATATATATATGCTGTGCATTTTGTTGGAGAATTAAGTTCCTGGATTTTCCTGAAGAGAAGGCTGCAAAATGGACTCCTTATTCAATCCGAATTAGGGACTTTGCAGCCTTCGAAACATATGTAGAAAATAATAAAAAGGAATTTTGTTAAATCTTCGTTCAGCTCCATTTCTTTCTACACTTAATATATATATATATATACATATGTGTGTGTGTAAATAAATCTAAGCCTGAAAGAGACAGGCTTTTGTAAGGGGCCCATGAAGTTGCATGAGAGCTGAATCACACACACATATATATATATATAGGGTAAAGACCCCCTTCAGTCGTAAATGAGCATGTGATTGTACCTAGAATGTTACCCTCTGAGGTACAAGGCTGGGCAAAGTTGCTTATGGAAGACCAGCAGTCGCCTATTCATACCAGTCCCTCTTCTCCATGCCACTGATGTCATCCAAGGGAAAGGAAAAGGCCAAAATAACTTGACACCAGTGATTTTACAACTCATTTCTGCAGCTGAGTGAACTGGAGCAACATGAAGTAAAGTGCCTTGCTCAAGAACACAACACACAGCCCAGTCTAGGAATTGAATTCACTACTTTGTAAGCCTGATGCTCTAACCACTGAGCCATGCACCTTCATGCACACATATTAATACCATTTAATGTACCCAGTAACATAAAATAAGCACTACTAACAGTTTCTTAATTTAGTGACACTGAATTTAGGCAGATTTATGTAACATACTGTGTCTCACCAAGCAATATATATATATAATTAATTCAAAAAACAGAGAACAAAAACAGGAATAAGAGAAAAAGAAAAAAAAAACGTAAGGACGTAGCATAAGCAAAGTATTAATATGACACTCGGAGAAGAAAAAGAGTAGTTGTTTTACATTTTTGAGCATAGCTCTTCTTCATAAACAGGGAAAACAGGCAAGTCCAAAGGGAAAAAGGAACAAGGAGGGGAAAACAAATCACGAATATGTTTCTTTATTGCCCACAAGAGGCTAAACATAGAGGGGACAAACAAGGACAGACATGGATTAAGTCGATTACATCGACCCCCAGTGCTTAACTGGTACTTAATTTATCGACCCCGAAAGGATGAAAGGCAAAGTCGACCTCGGCGGAACTTGAACTCAGAACGTAACAGCAGATGAAATACGGCTACGCATTTCACCCAACGTGCTAACGGTTCTGCCAGATCACCAATAGTCCACATGTGGTTACAGTGTGTGTGTGTGTATGTTACTGTCTCTTTGCCATCATGTGATATGGTAAATGAATGTCTCTGTCATACAAGCAGTGTCCTTCATTTTCAAGTGTCCCTCCGTGAAAGCAGATCTGATCATGCAGAATATTACCTTGCATAAGAATGAACTAATTAAAAAGTGAATCCTTTAACTCCATGTGGAGCAGGGAACAACAACAACAGGAGGTCTGTGTTCCTTTGTTGGCATTTCAGTTGCAATGTAGAAAATTTGACAGTGTGGCTAACCCGATGCTTACCACCCTCCACTTTTCTCAACTGGGCTTGGAACCAGCTATGGTAGAGTTACACACACAAACACATACAAGCGTGTGCATGTATGTCTGTACATACATAAGCATGTATTCACACGAACCTAACAAGTGAACATCCAGTCACAAGTACTTATGTTATTCATACCAGGATAACAAACAAACCATTCCTTTGTCTTCTTTCTGGGTGACATCGTATTTGTAATTCATCAGTTCACATACATATGTACATTTATATATATGTGTATGTGTGTACATTTATATATATATGTGTATGTGTGTGTGTATATATATATATGTGTGTGTGTATATATATATATGTGTGTGTGTGTGTATATATATATATATATATGTGTGTGTGTATATATATTATGTGTGTGTGTGTGTGTATATATATGTGTGTGGTGTGTATATATATATATGTGTGTGTGTGTGTATATTATATGTGTGTGTGTGTGTGTATGTATATATATATATAATATATATATATATAGGGCATATATATATATAGGCATATGTTTATATATATATGTGTGTGTGTGTATATATATATAAGGGCATATATATATATAGGCATATTTTATATATATATATATATATATATATATATATAAACATATGCCTATATATATATATATATATACACATATATCTATATATACACACACACACATACATACATACATACATAATGACAGAAACCAGAATGCCAATATATATATATATATATGTACATTCATACCGACATGTCTGTGTGTGTGTGTGTAAATATATCAACAGATAGAAAGAATGCTAATGTGTGGTTATTTTCTTAACGATGTTGCTAATTATTCGTGTTTGACACAAGAACACTCGAACGTCTTGAATATGTCACTGTTGTTATCATCGTTGTCACTATTAACAGCAGTTGACATTGGCACCATCCACATCATTATCACCATCATCATCACCACCAACATCATTATCATCATGATTGTCATCTTTGTAATCATTATCATCAGCATTTTCATTATCATCATCATCACATTTACCATCAAAATCATCCACTTCTTCCTCCTCCTCATCATCATCATCACCATCATTACAATTGTCATCATCCTGCTGGCATGGAGTAGACAGGCTGTCCTGGTCAGAGCCAATTCTTATTGGCACCAACTGCTCCCAACAGATTGGTGTTCATGCATGGTATTCGGCATGGCTGCTGCTGCTGCTGATGCCATTTCTACCAACCAATAATTTTACAGAGTACTGGGTACATTTTTGATGTTGAAGTGATGATGATGGTGATGCTAACGATGATTTCTCACCCATCCTTATACAATGTGGCATCATCATGTATCTTCCCTGTAGTGAAGCACCTCTATTTGTCCCCAGCATAAAGCCACCTCTGTGCCCTCTAAAATATTCCCCCAGCTTAGCCAAGAGGGCCTTTTCCCTTTATCTTCTCCTTCCTTGTCTTGTAAGTCACATGGTAACCTCAGGAGTGCTGATGTCACGTAAAAAGCACCCAGCACACCCTGTAAAGTGGTTGGTACTAGGAAGATCATAAGGCGGCGAGCTGGCAGAAACGTTAGCACGCCAGGCGAAATGCGTAGCCGTATTTCGTCTGCCGTTACATTCTGAGTTCAAATTCCGCTGAGGTTGACTTTGCCTTTCATCCTTTCGGGGTCGATTAAATAAGTACCAGTTACGCACTGGGGTCGATATAATCGACTTAATCCGTGTGTCTGTCCTTGTTTGTCCTCTCTGTGTTTAGCCCCTTGTGGGTAGTAAAGAAATTGGTACTAGGAAGGTCATTCAGCTGTAGAAACCATGCCAAAAGCTACGGTTGGAGCCCTGCACAGCCCTGTGGATCACTAGGCACAGTTAAACCCTCCAACTCATGCTAGCAATGGTCATTGAATGATGACAAGGAGGAGGATACACAGTCTTATCTATAGATTATGTGTGTGTGAATATACATGGGTGTGTGTACACACATGACTACATACATGCATGCATATATATGTACATACACAAACATACATGCATATATATATATATATATATATATATATATATATAAAAATTAAATGGAGACAAGAAGTGGAACGAACCGATGAATCGAAATGAACCCGACGCGAGGCGCTGTCAGACAATAATGTAATAAATAAAAATATATGCATACATACAAACATATATGTACATACCTACATCTACATGTATATATACATGCATATATAAATAAATATATATATATATATGTATGTGTCTCTTTAACTTTGTAGGCTCACACATGCAGGACACATTTCGCATTATTCTGACAAGGTTTGCCATCAAAGTATTGAATTTGGCATTGTCCGCGATAGCTGAGTTCTGGTGGATCAAGTATTTGGAGGCCATAGGTTTGGCATAGTACAAATGAAGGATTTGGGTTTTATTATTCTCAGTTTCTAGCCAGAGTTCTGTGTCTAGTATGTTTGTGTATGTACATATATATGCATGCATGCATGTATATATATATATACATACACACACATACAAACATAAATACATACATACATCATCATCATTTACAAAATTTTGTTGAAATGAAGTAACCACGCAGCTAAAACCACACACGTGTATATATATATATACACACATATATACATGTATATATATGTGTGTGTGTGTGTATATGTATATTTTTTTTTTTTACTTGTTTCAGTCATTTGACTGCGGCCATGCTGGAGCACCGCCTTTAGTCGAGCAAATCGATCCCAGGACTTATTCTTTGTAAGCCCAGTACTTATTCTATCGGTCTCTTTTGCCGAACCGCTAAGTGACGGGGACGTAAACACACCAGCATCGGTTGTCAAGCAATGCTAGAGGGACAAACACAGACACACAAACACATACACATATATATATATATACATATATACGACAGGCTTCTTTCAGTTTCCGTCTACCAAATCCACTCACAAGGCATTGGTCGGCCCGAGGCTATAGCAGAAGACATTTGCCCAAGATGCCACGCAGTGGGATTGAACCTGGACCATGTAGTTGGTTAGCAAGCTACTTACCACACAGCCACTCCTGCGCCTATATATATATAAATGTATATGTAAGTGTATATACACACATGCGCGCGCATGCATATATACACATATATCCATACATAGTAGCGGCATCTAAATTTAAAGGTAAATTATAAAGTTTAAACAAGTTTGAGGTCTCACCCTGTCAAAATGTTTCCAATTCATAAAAGAATGAAATAAAGAATAGAGTTTAATTATCGTTTTGTTTTTTTCTTTGTGAAAAGCTTTTAATATTTACAGGTCACTCAAATGGTTCAAAGCCATCCATTTTTTTGTCCCAATTTGGCATAAAAAGGAAGCAATTCTTATCAACTCTATCTAAGTGAAATTTAAAGTTCACTGGAATGATGAACCTTTGTTTGGTTTATCATCGTCATCACCACCATCATCATCATCATCATTGTCATTATCCTCCTTCTCCTCTTCCTTCTCCTGCTCATAATCATCATCACCACCACCACCACCACTGTCATCATCATCATAGTCATCATCGTTGTCATCATCATCCTTACCATCACCATCATAATAACCACCACTGCTACTGTCATTATCATCATCACCAGCACCACCCTCACCCCCACCACAGCCATCATCATCATCATCATCATCAGTATATCTTGATATGTGTTTGCAGTTCTTTATGAGAACATGCCTGGACTGTTGGGTGTGCGATAGATTTTTGGGAAGATATAACCTTGGTTGGGGAGAGACAGGTGGAGGTTGGTGACAGGAAGGGCACCCAGCTGTAGAAGACCCAAATCCTGGAATTCTGCCTGATCCTCGCAAACATGGAAAAGTGGGTGTGAAATGATGATAATTAATAGAATTAATGGTAGTGGGTGGAAACGGTTGTGAAGATGATGATGGTGGTGGTGGTGGTGGCAATGATAAGATGAGGACGATAATATTGGTGGTGGTGGTGGTGGCGGTAGTGTTGGCAATGATTACAACGATGATTGTGAAGGTAGTGGTGGTGGTGGTGAAAACAACAATGATGGTGTGGTGGTAATAGTGATGATGAGGATGATGGTGTAATGATGTTGGTGGTGGCAAGAACAGCAATGATGACAGTGGTGGTGATGATGATGGTGATGACAATGGTGATGATGATGATTTTCCTACAAAGTGCCATCCAGCACGTGCTTTCTTAAGATATTGTCATAGATTAATGCATCAAAAAGTGAGGACTGGTATAATTACATTATATAAAACCTTGGCAAAGCATCAGACAGATTTTCTACTCTCTGCTAAAACAATGTCTGACTCATATTTTACTTTTGACAAAGATTTGAGTTTTATTTATTTTTTTTTTTCTTTCAAAAATGTCTTTAAAATATTCATAAATGTTTGAAATATATTTTTGTAAGCCAAAACGATACAAGTTATCAAAAACTGATAACACAGGTCGATGGTTAAAACTGTTATTTAATATTTCAGTGTTTCAGGGTTAAGACACATTCTTCAGGAAATTTACAGAGAAAAGGAGTTGATAGCAGCTTTCTCTGTTCTCTAATGAGAGTGAAAGAAGCCATCAACACCTTTTCCCTGCAAATTTCCTAACACTGAAATACTAAAATCCCAGGCAATAGAACTAACTATGGAGATGTATTTTTATAACCTACATTGTTTCGGCTTGAAAAAAACACCGGTGGCACGTAAAAAGCACCATCCGAATCATGGCCGAAGCCAGTGCCGCCTCGACTGGCTTCCGTGCCTGTGGCACGTAAAATGCACCAATCCGACCGTGGCCGATGCCAGTCTCGCCTGGCACCAGTGCAGGTGGCACGTAAAAAGCACCCACTACACTCAAGGAGTGGTTGGCGTTAGGAAGGGCATCCAGCTGTAGAAACATTGCCAGATAAGACCGGAGCCTGGTACAACCTTCTGGCTTCCCAGATCCCTGGTCGAACCATCCAACCCATGCTAGCATGGAGAACGGACGTTAAACGATGATGATGATGATATATATATCAGATAATGCTTCATGAAAATTATATCAATTTAAAATATACTAGCACTATGACCCGGCTTACTTTATTATATTTCATTTCTATGGAAACTCATGACACCCCCACCACTACCTCTTAACATCCAGCACCCCTTCCCTGTAGCACTCATCTCTATATTTGCTGAACCCTTAGCGAATTCATACTGCTGCCCTTCCAAGATGGGCACTAATGCTCAGGTTTAAGGACTTTGGGTTTCACAGCTTCCAACCAAATATTAGAACAACAAAAATGTTGCAGACATGGTTACGTGGTTAAGAAACTTGCTTCTCAACTGTGTGAATTCTAATTCAGTGCTGCCGCATGGCACCTTGATCAAGGGTCTGATCCCCTAAACCTTGTGAGTGGGTTTTGTAGATGGCAACTGGAAGAACATGCCTGGCCATAGTTAAACATTACTTTGCTTGGTAGCAGCTGAGGGTTGGTGACAGGAAGGGCATCCGGCCATAGAAAATATACCTCAATGGATACCACTGGACCCATTAAAACAAAAATAATACCAGTTGGGGTGGGTGGGGTGTCTGTATCTTATAATTTGTCTTCTTGATATTGTTTGTTCTTTTTATCCTTTTTTTGTAATCACAAACACACAAACATATACACACATACACAATTACATAAACACATGTACAGACAACCATATACACATACACACACAAAATCACTCTTTTACATAAACAGAAAACACAAATTTCAACATGCAGTGAAACACACATACAAACACACACACACACACTCATAAGCACACACATTTTCAAAGAAACACACCCACGCACACACTCTCAGATACGCAAACACATTTTCACAGAAACACACACATAAAAAATCATTTACACACATGTACATTCATAAACATACTTCCACATACACACACACATGTCCACTCCAGACAAACACAACCACTCATTCACAACACCCACTTACACAAACACACACAAACTCACAGATGCATACACTCACAAACACACACACGCAAACACACATGTCTCTCAAAATTAATTAACTCTGACATGATGCCAACGCTGTGACGTCACCAGAAGTGACCCTCCATCCTGAAAAACGTCTTGACCTCTTGCCTTAACTAGATTTCCTTTACTTAACAATTCTAGCCTAATTACATAATTACAGGAGTGGGAGGTGAATATGGTGGCGGTAGGAGAAGAAAGAATAAAATGCAGAAACTGAAATACATAACCACCACCACCACCACCACAACCACCTGTATCCTACAACAACTATCACCACCATCTCCACTTGGCTACTGCTATTATTCCAGACACCAGCATCACTAACCACATACTATTATCAATAATACTACAATTCCATCTCCAAGTGGCACCACCACCACCACCTCCTCAAACACTATCACCATCATCACAGCCACAGATCCACAAATGCAATTTGAGAGAAACTGAAGAGGCAGAAACTGCAACAAAAGTCTAAGAAACACATGAAGAATTCCCATATTCTTGGAGGAGAAAAACATAGAAGTTTGGAGACAGACAATGGTAAAGTACCAGAGTAATGCAATAAAAAACCATTATGGATGTTGCCAAGGTCGTTAAAAATCAAAGTCAAACATGTAGATCGCACCCATGCATTAGTGGCATTTATATTAATTATAAATATTAATTATATACATATTAATCATAAATATTCCTAACAACCACAACTCTGTAAATACAGTGAAGCTTGGTGCAGTCCTCTGGTTTACCAATTCCTGTCAAAGACAGGTGTTAAATGATGATGATGATTATATACATTTACCAATTTGAAGGTGACAAGCTGGCAGAAATGTTAGCGCGCCGGGCGAAATGCTTAATGGTATTTTGTCTGTCGTTACATTCTGAGTTCAAATTCCACCAAGGTCGACTTTGCCTTTCATCCTTTCAGAGTTGATAAATAAAGTACCAGTTTCACACTAGGGTCGATGTAATCGACTTAATCCCTTTGTCTGTCCTTGATTGTCCCCTCTATATTTAGCCCCTTGTGGGTAGTAAAGAAATATATATACATTTACCAATTTCATTTGTGTTTTAAGCATGGAGTTTGTTTCATTGACACTTTAGGACTTGAAGTGGCCATATCTGACCAAAATAGTCCATTTGTTTTATGTTCAAACCATCCGCATCTGGCCTCTCCTACCTACCCTGCAATGTCATTCTAAAAATAGTCACATCATTGAAATCTCAAAGATATGAAGTAATACCTGATTAATTCAAAACAATATGAATAAATATATAAGTCCCAATGAATGGATTCAACTAACCCGGTAGTATTCATAAAAAAAAACTCAATGTATCATTCTACAAAACACACAGAATATACAGCATATAAAGAGTATATAGAATTACAAATACAAATACAACAAAAATTTATATATATACCCCCACTAGCTGAGTATCTCATCTCTGCTGGGTGATTTTTCAGAATGGCACACCCTAATAACTTTGATTTTCTCCGTTTTGACAAGGAATTTTCAAATTATTTTTCCACCACACTCTTCCAAATGAAGGGAGGAAGCTTTTTATGAAAAATAATTTTGGAAAATTTATGAATCCCTCTTCCTTCCCTACCCCTCCTTCTGAACCAATTTTGTCCAATAATTTCTTGCACTACATGCTTAAAAATAATGGAAGACATCTTTTGGGATAAAAAAACCAAATTTCAAAAATTAACAAATTTTCCAAATATGCCTCCCCAATTGTTTTGGCACAACATACTTTTAAATGATAAGAGAAGCCTTTGAGGTCCAAACGGACATTTTTGGAAATCGGTAATCACCATTACAATCCTCAATTCCTTTATTTTCAAACAGAAAATCAAATGATTTAAAAACAACAATGAAATCTTTTTTCAATCATCATCAACATCATCATTTAGCGTCCGTTTTCCATGCTAGCATGGGTTGGACAATTTAACTGGGGTCTGTGAAGCCGGAAGGCTTCATCAGGCCCAGTCAGATTTGGCAGTATTTCTACGGCTGGATGCCCTTCCTAACGCCAACCACTCCGTGAGTGTAGTGGGTGCTTTTTACGTGCCACCTGCACAGGTGCCAGACAGAGCTGGCAAACGGCCATGAACGGATGGTGTTTTTACATGCCACCGGCACGGGGGCCAGGCGAGGCTGGCAACGGACACGAGCGGATGGTGCTTTTACGTGCTACCGGCACGGGGGCCAGGCGAAGCTGGCAAATTTTCATGAAAATGCTGATGATGATGACGATGGTTAATAACACTGACAACTGTCTTAGATATAAGAATATTCAAGATTTCAGCAGGAGACAAGGAATAGTTTTCTTAGTCTTTTTCGATTACCATTCTATCCACATCTAGGAATCATGACAGAGATATCATCTCATCCTCAGAACTCGGCTGGGACTTTGTTTTATTGACCCCAGAATGTGGCAAAGACGAAGTTGACCTTGGTAGGATTTGAACTTGGTATTTAAGCCATGGTTGTGGGGTTAAGGAGTTTTCTTCTCAGCTGCGTAGTTTGGGTTTCAATCCATCCCATTGTGCACCCCCACCCCCCTGGGGCCAGTGTCCTCTATGAAAGTTTCAGACCAACCGAAGCCTTGGGAGTAGATTTGAGTAAAGAAACGACTGAAACAAGTGACAGATAAAAGAAACACACACAGACACACACACACGTTCAGAGATATATTAATATACTAGCAGTATCGCCCGGCGTTGCTCGGGTTTGTAAGGGAAATAACTATATAAGCATTTTTAGAGAGTTACTTCCCTTATAGATGCCAATTCGGGCTTTCTTAGCCATTTCTGTTTTGGTGTCTTCAAGCCATGAAGTCGTTGTTCTAAAAGAACGCTGGTCTCCTTGACAACGCTTTACGACGTTGATTTCCTTACACTCCCTTCCCCACAGCTTCACGAGGGAGGGAAGAAGGGGGAGAAGCAAACAGGTGCAGCTGTGACCATGGACGCCAACTCCGCCGCCATCGACACACGAAAAATTATGCATTAAAATGGAATAAAAAATGATGTTAAATTATTTTTTAAATCGTAGACTCATCGTAGACGCGCGCTAATAGCCAGACGGGCTCGATATGAATCACGACTATAAAATACCCGAATTTGGTTAAACTGCACCGCAAAATGTGGGAGTAGTTAGGAATCTAAATCGAAGGGGACAGACACTCACACAACTACAGTTTTATATATATAGATGTACATATGCAACAATGGCAGTAGTAGCAGTAGTAGTAGTAGTAGTAGAAGCAGCAGCAGCAGTGGCGGTGGTGACGAGTATACAGTCAAAATGAATGACATTGTTAGTTAGGAGTTGTATCAGTCAAAGAGGTTGGGCCTCACAAACCCACATGTTAGCAGTCTGGTGTCTGATGGTGGTGGTGGTGGGAGAGATGGATGGGTGTTTGGGAGGCTCTTTTGGAAGGGACCAATGTCTGAAGGAAAGGAGAATCACCGCAACGAATGAGAAGAGAGAAAGCGGGTGTGACCGCAGCGAGTGGGTGACAAAGCTGGGTTGCTGGTTGTCGCACTCGCACTGCACTCACGTGGTGAACACAAACTGAATGATACGTAGTAGAGACGTTGGGCCCTCACCCCACCCCACCGGGAGGGAGTGAGGGAGGATCCACCCCCCACCCCCACCGGGAGGGAGAGAGGAATGGTCCACCACCACCACCCACCCCATCAAGGGGGTGAACTGTGACAGGCAGAGAGGGAGGTGTTGGGTTGCTGCAGGGGTACGGCTGTCTCATTAGGTGCACATTGCTTTCACCACCATAAAGAGATGACTGCTACAGATATGAATGAATGAGTCTAAATAAGACTTCATCTCTCTCTCTGCTATATGTTTATGCCTCACTCTCTCTCTTCTTTTCCATGTCACCCTTTCTCTCTGCCATTACATGTTTATGCCCCTCACTTTTTTCGGTTTCTACCTTCCTTTCTCTCTCTCTCTATCTCTCCCCTTCTCTTTCTCTTCGTTATTAATAATGAAATAAATAAACCAACCAACAGACAAACAATAGAAACTTGAGTAAATTGAGACATTATGAAGTGAATATTTTCAAAGGAAATAGAGAGGAGGGTTCTCAGATCTTTTCAGTTTGAACGGCAGTTTTTAACATAATTTCTAGGTAACTAAAAAATTTTAAACTTCCTATACTGGTAGAATGTGTTTATAAAACATCTTTTTCTCTTGGCTTTATTGAGAAAATTCTATAGTTTATAAGATATTTGTTGTTTTTTTTTCTTCAATTTCTGCAATTTCAACCAATCAGTGACGTCTATTGAGTTAAAAAGCATTCTGTGCCGTATGAATAAGTCCCTCGTTTAAGAAACAGATTGGGTTTATTTACACTTGTGAAGAAAAAAAAGATACCCTTCCCCCACCCCTAACCCTAAAAGAGATTGAAATGCAATAGATTGATTCTAGGGTCATAACCATGGGTGACAATTTCATATGACACCACTAGAAAAAACTGCCATTCAAACCGAAAAGATCCGGGTTCTCTAACAAACTTAATTATTGATGTAGTTGCTGTTGTTGTTGTTATGGTGGTGGTGGTGGTGGTGGTGGTGGTGGTGGTGATAGTGGTTATTGTAGTTGTTGTGGTTGATGTTGTCACTGTTGCTGCTGTGTTTTGAAACCTTCATCAACAAGCTCCAATAAAGAAAATCAAAGATCAAAGACACTTCATCTCTACAGCATCATGGCTTCTCTTTCCATTTATTGTTGTTGTTGTTTAGCTGTATCTAGGACATTAAAGGCAGCGAGCTGGCAGAATCATTAGTGCATCGGGCGAAATACTCAGCGGTATTTTGTCTGCCGTTACGTTCTGAGTTCAAATTCCACCGAGGTTGACTTTGCCTTTCATCCTTTCGGGGTCGATAAATTAAGTACCAGTTATGCACTGGGGTCGATGTAATCGACTTAATCCGTTTGTCTGTCCTTGTTTGTCCCCTCTGTGTTTAGCCCCTTGTGGGTAGTAAAGAAATATGTATCTAGGACATTAGTTTTCTTATTCATAACAGTTGTGTGTAATCTAAGTGAGATTTGACTACTATTTCTAGGAGCTCAGGCCACCACGTAATGGCTCGATGAACTTCTGTGTAAAAGGGAAAAGAAACTATGATGTTAAGCTGAAGTAAACAAAATAGGGGGGTACTTTATTAAAGGGAAACGCGTTTGCATAAGTATATGCTTGAGAAGACCTGTTGAGTCAAGTAAAACCGAAATCATAGCTGTGGCAAGTGCCCCGACTGGCTCCCATTCTGGTGGCACATAAAATGCATCATCCGAATGTGGGCGATGCCAGTGTCCCTCATCATCATCAATTAAAGTCTGTTTTTCCATGCTGGCATGGGTCGGATAGTTTGACAGGGGCTGGCAACCCAGAGGACTGTGCCAAGCTCCACCGTCTGCTTTGGCATGGTTTTGTGGCTGGATGACCCCGTTTTTGAATGCTAACCACTTCATGGAGTGCACCGAGTGCTTTTTGTGTGGCACCATCACCAGTGGGGTCACCAAGTCACTGGCAAGACAAAGGCTCCTTGACTGGGAGAGGAGATCCAGCTTTCTGCTGGATGATGAGAGGTTAAAAAGAGCAACAGAGGGAGAGAGATCAGTGTCTGGCTGTAGAAGAGAGACAAGGATGCCCAAGACAGAAAAGAAAGGAGAGAAAGAGAGAGAGAGGTGGTGGCAGAGATGTGTCCTCAAGGTGTAGTGGTGGGGAGGAGTGAATATAGGTGAAATGATAGAGAGGATTGGACTGGGTGAGTGAACAGAGGGGGTGGAGGGAGTGTCATAAGAATATGAGGCGGGATGGTTCAAGAAGGGAGAGAGGTGACAGTAGTAAGTGACGTGAAATTAGAAGCGACCACAAATTTAAGTTTAAAAGAAAACAGAACCATGAATTAAAGAGTAAAAGTAAAAAGTGGGCCTGAGAGGAAAAAAAAACCATCAAAATAAATGTAGGCAAGCTCTTTTAGTTATTGTCTGACATATCTGTTGTAGCAATTCCATAAGAAAAAAATTGGTTGCTGGTTTAGAAAGATGATGACTTCTAGAATTACTCAATAATGATAAAAAAATGGAGATCTGATATGAATAATTCCCCAAAGTCAATAGAACATACACTTGATATATTTACCAGTGGACACAGGATCCTATGTGTGTGGTTAATGGAAATTTAATCTGCTAGAAACTGTAGTCAAATCTTCTTTTTAGTTACACTTGCTCCCTTGAAAGCAGGAAGGACATATTGCAATGTATTCCCAGACATATAATGAATAGTTCAGTTTTCTTTCCAAATGAAAAGGGGGCCAAAATCTTTGATGCCATTTTTTACACTTTTACCAAAATATGTATTAAAGAATTACAGAATAAATTGACTAAATTCTTCTAAATCATCATCATCATCATCAGCAGCAGCAACAACAGTTTCAAATTTTGGCACAAGACCAGTAAGTTCAGGGGAGGAGCTAAGTTGATTCACCGATTCCAGTGTTCTTAATTTTGGTGGAATTTGAACTCTAAAACGTAAAGACAGATGAAATACTGCTAAGCATTTTGCCCCATTGTGCTAACAATTCTGCCAGCTTGCCACCTCAGTAATAATGGTTTCAAATCTTGGTACAAGACTAGCAATTTTGCAGGAGGGGTTTCTATCGACCCCAGTGCTCAACTGGTATTTATTTTATCAACCCCAAAAAGGATAACAGACAAAAATCAACAGAACTCAGAATGTTAAGACAGACAAAATGCTGCTAAGCCCGGTGGGCTAATGATTCTGCCATGTCACTGCCTAAATAATAAGAGTAGTAATAATAATAATAATAACAATGATAATAATACTTTATTGGCCACAAGGGCTGTGGAAAACATTTCAGATGATAAGCAAAGGACAGTGGGCATTTACAAAGACAACATTAATCAACAAAACAATTTTAACAAACAGGTTCTCCATTTGTAGGGGAAACCCCACCCAGGGGAAACCAAGGATCCCCACAGATCTCGAGCTACCAACTCACCAGGAGTACCAAGGCAAGTGTACTCCTCTCCCTCTTACTCCTCAGCCAACAAACACCAGCTTAGTGATAAAAATCAAACATCCAGTCAACATCATGGTGTTTAGAGTGATCACCAGTGATTGCAACGTTATGCCTCCATTCATCTTCCCACATGGTCTCAGACTCAACAAGAAGGCCTACATCAAAAGCCTGGAGGAGGTAATGCTTCCATGAGTCAAGAGGGTGGATGCTGGAAGACCCCTATGTCTGGCAACAGGACTCTGCACCATGCCACAAAAGCAGGAGAATCCAATAATGGCTGTCAGATAATTTCTGTGACCCCATCACCCCTAACATCTGGCCACCTAACACTCCAGACTGCAACTCCCTTGATTGTGTGAGGCGCAGTTGAGTGAGAGACCAACAAAACTCCTTGTAACACCAAAGATGATCCAAAGGCAAGGATCATGGCAGCATTCACCAACTTAAACAAGGAGACCGTCCACAAGTATTGCAGGAGATTCCAAAGTCGTCTGATTGAGGCGAATGGCGATTTTACTGGATAAATTTACTCTTTAGTATTTCAAGATATTTTTTATGTAATTTTGGTAAATATATATGTTAAAATGAGAAGTCAGTGTTATTTTCATTTTTGTGTAATTTAGACGACAATTTATTCACCACACCCTATATATATATATACATATATGTATATATACTTTTGTCTATTAGCAAAAGTGGGGGGGGGGGTGATGGGGTAATTTACCTCTATATGAATAACACATTTCTGCCTTAACTCAACTCCACAACTGCTATTAACCCTAACTACTTGTGACACCAACTTCTAACATTAATATTGATACTAACCCTTGACATTCAGCCTCCTTATTCATAGGCAATATTATCTTCGCACCTTCCCTTTTGCGCTATTTAGACAGATGGAAGCCAATTCTTGTCAATAATTTTTCTCAACATAGTGTAAACTGTTCGTTTGAAATTATATACAGAATGGATGATAAGAATGTGTAAATACTGTGTAAAACATTTGTAAATATATACACATCAGGTCACAATGTGTATGTGTGTGTGTGTATGCATGTGTGCATTTTGTAGACAGAAATTGTAAGAAGACCATCAAGTGTGTGTGTGTGTGTATTTATACACACATACACCAGTCCTTTCAATTTCTCTCTACCAATCCACTTACATACTATTTCATATATATATATATATATATATATATATATATATACAAATTGAGATAGGGGTTGTAAGTGCAACCCTCCAGGGGATAATATATATCCAATATACTGCTAGTAAAGCACCCAACAAAGTTAATACATAAATGTTAAGAATTGCGATGCAATTAATTCATTTACTGTATTATATGGGCAAAGGTAAAATGTTTTACCACAGATTAATAATACAAAATAAGAAAATGGAGAAACACATCTTAATCAATGATCAACTTCCAGATAATACCCAATCACATAATTTATTAAACCACTACATATGAACATTAAGGTCAAACATAATAATATAGAACAAAACAATGTACATGAAAGAGTAATATGATACAATAAGTACAGTATGTATAAGTGAATATAAATAAATACAAATATAAATATAAACTACGTCTTACAGCTGTTTCGGCCATGCAGATATGGGTGTCTCATTATGCTCATATTAGCCATGTGTGATAGGTCAATATGTAGTTATAAATGAGACACTTACAAAAATATCCTTTCATGTACATTGTTTTGTTCTATATTATTATGTTTGACCTTAAGGTTCATATGTAGTGGTTTAATAAATTATGTGATTGGGTATTATCTGGTAGTTGATCATTGATTAAGATGTGTCTCTCCATTTTCTTATTTTATATATATATATATATATATATATGTGTGTGTACAATAATCTGCTCGTTTATTCACCCATTATACATTAGCTAGATAGACAGGTGGAGTAAGAGGTAGAGAGGGAGGAGTGAAGACAGAAGAGAGGAAGGAGTAAAGAAAGGTGATTAGTATTAATGCACTCTGGCCAAATGGTCACACAGTCAGCTGAAGGTAGAGGTGACGAACAAGAGAAAAAGACAATGAGAGAAAAAGAGGGAGAGAGAAGTGTTAATGATGTGTGGTGGGATGGGGAAGAAAAAATGTGATTAAAAAGGTAGATAGAGAAAGATGGACAGCGGAAACAGTTATATTGAGAGAGAGAGAGAGAGAGAGAGAGAGAGCAGATAGCAGTGGTGTGTTGATAGCAAAAAGTATTCTTTTTAGCGAACTGATTTTTTTTCACAATGACCATTGTTTAAGGCATACTCTTTTACTTGTTTCAGTCATGTGACTGTGGCCATGCTGGAGCACCGCCTTTTTAGTCGATCAAATCGACCCCAGGACTTCTTCTTTGTAAGCCTAGTACTTATTTTATCGGTCTCTTTTTGCCGAACCGCTAAGTTACGGGAACGTAAACACACCAGCATCGGTTGTCAAGCGATGTTGTGGGGGGGGGGGAACACAGACACACAAACACGCACATACACATATATATATACATATATACGACAGGCTTCTTTCAGTTTCCGTCTACCAAATCCACTCACAAGGCTTTGGTCGGCCCAAGGCTATAGTAGAAGACACTTACCCAAGGTGCCACGCAGTGGGACTGAACCCGGAACCATGTGGTTCGTAAGCAAGCTACTTACCACACAGCCACTCTTGCGCCTGCGCATAAATGCAATTATTTTTTGTCTGCTTGTTTAAAAAATTGATATTTGCTTCTAAGGGTTAATTTAGCCTAAAGACTGGATTAACAGGAAACATGGTTGCAAGCTGCTCAAGAAAGGATGCGCAGATATAGAGCACTGATCAGAGAGGAACAGCAAGAAGATGTAAGAAAAAGAGGAAAAAGACACCACGTGATAGAGACGTGAGGAGACGAATGTGGATGAACGTCAAGAATATTTAAAGAAAGCTAAACTATGAATGCTATAAAAATGCAAATCATCCTTTCTTTATTGAATAAATCCTCTTAATATTTTCCATTCCATGGAATTTCCAGTAGTCCCACCAGAATATATATCTATCAATATGTAGTGAAATCAATAAAAAGGGTACTGTAAACTTGTGGAGTGGAAAATGTAACATTTTGGACACAGTCTTTCTTCAGGGTTAAAGTCGAAAGAGGAGAAATTAATTAGACAACAGAGCTTTACATGTTGGAGAAAAAAATAAGACTGGCTGCAAATGATAAGGAACACAAGATCATATAAGCTTCATACCTGAACAAGAGGTAGAAGAGGTAGAAGAAACATTGTGAAAAGGAAGAAGAAAAGTGTAATGAAACGAAGAGAAACAGGTGAAGGGAAGGGAAAAGATGAGGTGAGAGAGGAACTGAGGGATAAGAAAGGGTTTAATAAATTAAGAGGAGGAGGAGGTTTGACAGAAGGAACAAAGCTGTTGGTGTCATACTGGTAAGATTGAATAGGAAACGTTCCTTTGTTTCCTTGAGAATGTCCAGAGATTTCATCTCTAATGTTTAAGATGTTATCTGTTGATATTTAGAGGCTTTGTGCTTAAAACAGTTTATGTCAAAGTGTTCAAAATAGTTAGTAAAATAAGTTCCTAATTGTTTATAAGTTCATCAGAAATCATAATCTCACTCTTATATATAAAGCTGAAGTTGTCTGTGTATGGCAGGTTTGTTAGCCTTCAACTAACACTATCTCCTTCGAGACCCTGCGGCGTAAGTTGACCAAAATAGAGAGTATGATAGAAGAAGGCTTGTTATTCCTTCCGTTGAAGAAAAAATTCAAATCGGACCATGTTAACACCAAAAATTATTTACGTCAAAAAGGTGCTTTTTTTTTTCTATGAAAATCCCTATTTTTTACGATTTTTTGACTGCTGTGTCGCATTTTCCGGTGTATTTCAACCAGAAAAATGTTCATTTCAAGAGAATAACAAGCTACATAATGCAAAAATTTTACTTTTCAAAAATTTCATTTCTAAAGGGGAGAAACAAACCCGAGCAACGCTGGGTGATACTGCTAGTTATTTATAAGCATAGATACAGAAAGAATTTGTAGACAGTATTTGATAGGAGAAAGTGTGTATCGCTTAGTCAAAAATTTATCAGACATCATAGCTGTTTATAAGGATTTTAGCAGAATGACCAACCTTTTTTGGTTAAACTAAAGCGTTAAACCCGGTCAAAGAAACGAAAAAAAAATGTGTGTAATAGGTGTAAAACAACTTCCTCTAAACGAATAGGAAAAAAACAATGCGCGCACGCGAAAGGGGAGTGGGGGAGAGGCCTCGGAAAATTCACATCGGGAATTTCCGAAAGCGTCTGAGGGGCAGACCCGGGCACAAAAACAAAAAAAAAAATAGTGTAATATGTGTAAAACAACTTGCTCTAAACGAATATGACGAAAGAAATGTGCACTCGCGAAAGGGGGGTGGGGGAGAGGCCTCGGAAAATTTACATCGGGAATTTTCCAAAGCGTCTGACCCGGGCACAAAAACAAAAAAAATGTGTGTAATAGGTGTAAAACAACTTGCTCTAAACGAATATGATGAAAAAAATGCGCGCTCGCGAAAGAGGGGTGGGGGAGAGGCCTCGGAAATTTCACATTTTCAGTCCACGGCCTTTAAACTAAGAAAAAAATAGTGTAATTGGTGTAAAACTACTTGTCCTAAACGATTATCAAGAACACACACTCACACATGAATCATAAACTCCGTATTTTTGTACGTATTCCGCAAAAAACGCTTTCGGAAATTCCCGATGTAAATTTTCCGAGGCCTCCCCCCCCCCCTTTCGCGAGTGTGCATTTCTTTTGTCATATTCGTTTAGAGCAAGTTGTTTTACACATATTACACTATTTTTTTTTGTTTTGGTGCCCGGGCCTGCCCCTCAGACGCTTTCGGAAATTCCCGATGTGAATTTTCCGAGGCCTCTCCCCCCCCCCCTTTCGCGAGTGCGCATTTCTTTTGTCATATTCGTTTAGAGCAAGTTGTTTTACACATATTACACTATTTTTTTTTGTTTTGGTGCCCGGGCCTGCCCCTCAGACGCTTTCGGAAATTCCCGATGTGAATTTTCCGAGGCATCTCCCCCACTCCCCTTTCGCGTGCGCGCATTTTTTTTTTCATATTCGTTTAGAGGAAGTTGTTTTACACATATTACACTATTTTCTTTTTGTTTCTTTGACCGGGTTTAACGCTTTAGTTTCTTTCCATCTCCAGTCTTGTATACATTGTTAAAGACGTTATCACTGTCTTTTAATATATTTATGTTAACTAATCTTTGGCGATCTTTCGTCTCTAGTAGACCTTTCCGTCGATTTCCGTAAAAAAAATTTTTTTTTTTTCACATATGGGCTCGCGGGAACTTTTGAAGTAATATACATACATATACACATACACCGAGTAAAAAATTTCAGTTATCTCTTTCTTTCACACATTACTCTGTCTCTTCACACACACTAACAGAAGCACTTCACTTACACAACATACTGTCTGTCTCCCACACCCCATCAAACACACACACACACATGTACATCAATGCTTCACATGCACGGTAACTTCAAAAGAATTTCCCTCGTCATACAATCGCTTTCTCTTAGTCTCTTTCGCATTCATTACTTCAAAAGTTCCCGCAAGCCCATATGTAAAAAAAAAATTTAAATTTTTACGGAAATCGACGGAAAGGTCTACTAGAGACGAAAGATTGCCCATTTTTTATTTTTGTTTCTTTGACCGGGTTTAACGCTTTAGTTTTTTCATCTCCAGTATACATTGTTAACCCTTTCATTACCAACCCGACTGAAACCGCCTCTGGCTCTGAGTACAAATATCTTATTTTCAGAAGTTTTGAATTAAAATCTTCCACCAAACCTTTGTCACAATTTATGTTCCTAACACTAGCTTAATGATAACTAAGTTATTTTACTAAATTCTTTGTTATATTTAAAATAATTGAAAGAAACACAGAGCATCTCAAAATAAATACAGTAACAAAAGGGTTAAAGACGTTATCACTGTCTTTTAATATATTTATGTTAACTAATCTTTAACACCACAAATGCTATACAAAGCCTTGAACTTTACTTTTGAAAATATTAGAAAAAAAAAAAAAAGGTGAAACTATTCAAGACAACAAACATCTTTAAAAGACCTCTACATTTTCAAATCCTGTTCTCTGTACATTTTCACTCGAGCGGTACCTTCCAATTTTACTTTGATATATATGTATATTGTTGTGTAAGGCGGAGGACAATGCGAGAATGTACAAAATAAACTACAAAAGGAAAAGAAAACAAAACAAAGTTGCAGTTTTACCTTATATTTCTGGGAAAGGACCCTTTCTTCAGGACAGGTGGAAAAAGAAGTTGGAAAAGTCGTTGCTCAGGTGTGTGGAAGAGGAAGGAAGAAGGCGACATGCGCAGAATGGTATTTGTTGTCGCAAATGTTCTGCTTCGCGTAGTTCCTTCCTATTGTTAATGGCTTGTCTTAATTTGGTTATAAGGAGGGCCTCCGTGATTCTGAGATTGCTCCTGTTGCGTTGGGTGGTACTGAGGGAACTTTAAAATCCTGCGTTTGGCACTTCTGTGCGGATGGTGCACAACCGATTGCATACCGGTCCATCCCCAAAGAAGGTCCGGTTGAAGAAAAATACCACAGGTAGTATCGTAAGGGCGAAATGCTTAGCGGTATCTTGTCTGCCGTTACGTTCTGAGTTCAAATTCCGCCGAGGTCGACTTTGCCTTTCATCCTTTCGGGGTCGATAAATTAAGTACCAGTTTCACACTAGGGTCGATGTAATCGACTTAATACCTATGTCTGTCCTTGTTTGTCCCCTCTGTGTTTAGCCCCTTGTGGATAATAAAGATATAGGTATCTTGTCTGCCATTACGTACTGAGTTCAAATTCCGCCGAGGTCGACTTTGCCTTTCATCCTTTCGGGGTCGATTAGATAAGTACCAGTTACGCACTGGGGTTGATATAATTGACTTAATCCGTTTGTTTGTCCTCTCTGTGTGTAGCCCCTTGTGGGTAGTAAAGAAATAGGTAGTATCGTAGGGTGCGCACTAACCAGTTACCCCATCGACGACATCGGAACGTGCTCGAGGGCCGATGGGATATACGAAGTAGTCTGCAGTAAAGGTGCAGTATCCTACATAAGGAATGCCACCAGGAAATTGCACGTCCATATAAAAGAACATGCGCATGGACACTTCAATAAAGAAACACCGAACAAAATCCCAAACTATGCCGACCAATTTTTACCCCTAAAGATGGTGCATGAGTACGAAATAATGATGCGATACTTGCAATGTAATGATTTCAAACAGGTGGGGTGAAAATAACGAGAAATCAAAAGTTACTCATTTTGTCCCGGTTACTAAATTCCCACAACCACAATGGGCAGTTGAAAACGTTATTGATTGGTTGAAATTGCAGAAATTGAATAAAAAAAAACAACGATATCTTACAAACTATAGAATTTTCTCAACAAAACCAAGAGAAAAAGATGTTTTATAAACACATTCTACCAGTATACGAAGTTTAAAATACATATGTGCGCGCGTATCACACAGTTTATGCCACCAAAACACCATGGTCTATTTGATGCTATCTGTTGTCTTTCCTATGGAAGCCATAGCTAAAAGTAAGTAGAAGCTAATAAACAGAGGATCTCTCGAAATCTTGGTTGACAGCACTGTCACGTGCAAATACCACCAACAGGCGGCCACGGTGATTTTAAGCTCCCCTCATATAAATTTTACCCGGATTAAAGGATGTGCCGGACTATCAATTGCAAGAAAATCGATGGTGCACTAGTTACTGTTTTTTGCTTTTAATCCATTATTTAGAAAACGTATAACACTTCCACAAAAACAAGATGCCTGATTTTGCAGAAATATATATTTCTTTATTACCCACAAGGGGCTAAACGCAGAGCAGACAAACAAGGACAGACATAGGTATTAAGTCGATTACATCGACCCCAGTGCGAAACTGGTACTTTTATTTATCGACCCCAAAAGGATGAAAGGCAAAGTCAACTTCGGCGGAATTTGAACTCAGAACGTAACGACAGACGAAATACTTATTTCTTTATTACCCACAAGGGGCTAAACACAGAGGTGACAAACAAGGACAGACAAAGGGATTAAGTCGATTACATCGACCCGGTGCGAAACTGGTACTTTTATTTATCGACCCCGAAAGGATGAAAGGCAAAGTCGACCTCGGCGGAATTTGAACTCACAACGTAACGACAGACGAAATACCTATTTCTTTATTACCCACAAGGGGCTAAACACAGAGGGGACAAACAAGGACAGACATAGGTATTAAGTCGATTACATCGACCCCAGTGCGTAACTGGTACTTAATTTATCGACCCCGAAAGGATGAAAGGCAAAGTCGACCTCGGCGGAATTTGAACTCAGAACGTAACGACAGACGAAATACCGCTAAGCATTCAGCCCGGCGCACTAACGTGTCTGCCAGCTCGCCGCCTTTTTGCAGAAATATAATTGTGTCTCGTGCATCGGCTGTTCATCGTTCTAAATTTCGTTAACGATTCGATACAATAGGACCTTTTTGAAAAAAACATGTCAGAGTATAACCGACATGAAACTGCCTTGGGACAAACTTGTTCGACTTAAAACAGATGAAGCACCGGCGATGTGCAATGAAGAAAGTGAACTAATTGGTAGGATAGATTTAAAGATGCAAGAAGAGAACTGCTCTGGTGAATCGACAACATTTCACTGCATCATACACCAGGAAACGTGAGGGCGCGTGGCTTAGTGGTTAGGGCATTCGGCTCATGATCGTAAGGTTGTGAGTTCGATTCCCGGCGACGCGTTGTGTCCTTGAGCAAGACACTTTATTTCACGTTGCTCCAGTCCACTCAGCTGGCAAAAATGAGTTGTACTTGTATTTCAAAGGGTCAGCCTTGTCACTCTCTGTGTCACGCTGATTATCCCCGAGAACTACGTTAAGGGTACACGTGTCTGTGGAATGCTCAGCCATTTGCACGTTAATTTCACGAGCAAGCTGTTCCGTTGATCGTATCAGCTGGGACCCTCGTCGTCGTAACCGGCGGAGTCTTTTAACACCAGGAAACGCTGTGCGCTAAAGCCTTAGAAATGGGACATGTAATACAAACCGTAAACTTTATCCAAACCAAGGGGTTAAATCACCGCCAATTTCAGTTTTTCTGAGGGAAACACATGGAGTCCGGTGATCAGAAGTGTAAAATTAAAACACATAAAAATATGTAAAAGCCATATTAGTAACATTTTTTAAAATGTTTTTTCGTGTTACGTCGTTTTGGGATTTAAGTCTCGTTTTCTACCTAATTAACGACGTAAGTTGGGGTATGCTTGTATAATGAAATTATTAGATTTCACTGCCGTCACCCCTAGTTTCTATAGTAATTTATTCTCATTTTTGGATTTTTCGGTTTGAACGGCAGTTTTTTCTAGTGGTGTCATACGAAATTGTCACCTATAATTATGACCCTAGTATCGATCTATTGCATTTCAATCTGTTTTAGGGTTAGGGTTAGCGGTGGGGGGAAGGGTATCTTTTTTTCTTCAGAAATGTAAATAAACCCAAACTGTTTCTTAAACGAGGGACATATTCATTACGGCACAGAATGTTTTTTTACCTCAATGGACGTCATTGATTGGTTGAAATTGCAGAAATTGAAGAAAAAAACAACGATATCTTACAAACTATAAAATTTTCTCAACAAAGCCAAGAGAAAAAGATGTTTTATAAACACATTCTACCAGTATACGAAGTTTAAAATTTTTTAGTTACCTAGAAATTATGTTAAAAACTGCCGTTCAAACCGAAAAGATCCCTCATTTTTTGTTAAGACACCAAACTACATTAACCATGTTACCTACAATATCATCAACGTTGTCCTGGTTTGAGCGCTAGAAATTATATACGACAGAACAAGCTTTATAACATACTAGCAGCATAGCCCGGCGTTGTCCGAGTATGTAAGAGCCCCTAGTAGGCAACGACTAATCCCAATCTAGTTATTTTCCTCCAGGGAACGAAGGCGCATGTGTAGGTTGCAATGTCTTCTCTTCACTCGAATACTTCTATGTATACGATGTTCCTAGCTGTCTCCCGACAGAAAATGTGTTGCATATAAAAAGCTTAGATTCTCGACACCCCATGTCGAATTTATCGATATTTTTCAGAACTGGGGGAACTTTTCAAAATTTTCGCTGCGTTAGTTTTGAATTATGACATTGGGCTATGTGTGTGTCAAGTTTCATCAGAATCGGTTGAAAGCCGTGGTCAGGGTGAGGGTACAACCTGACAGACACACAGACAGACAAACTGCCGTTTATATAGAGAGATTCCTGGCTTGCTTACTGTTCTCTAGTTTACTTTCCACATCTGAAACAGCTTGATTTTGTACGAAAACACTTTCCCAGCACAGTCTGGAAAACACCAACTTCAATCGAGATATATGTTTTCACTTTCATAGGGCTCTAGAAACGTCCGAACGTCGACCCACGAGAATCTGGTTATGGTGAGTGAAGCTAGACATTCGTGTTTTGATACTAGAAATTATAAAATTCTTGAATTCAGTATCTATCTAATTGTCTAAGCAGTTTTTATGGGGGGCAATTTACTGTTATTTATAGAACACAGAACAGAAACCAATGCGTCAATTCCCTTGATAAATCACTGATTTAATCTTATTTCAACAGAGTTCCTGGTAACACGATCTCTGTGATAAACATGAGAAAGTAGCTTTAAAGAAAGCCAACCACTCGTTGCATGTCTTATGTAACATACTTACACATACACTCACACACACGTGTACACTCACGCAATCCTCAACAAATGTATAGTTACACATTCACACACATACACACGCACACATATGTGCGTGTGTATCATATATTATGTCGTCAGAGGAATTCGTTCATTTTCCCCTTTATTTTAATCCTTTATTGGCGATCTTTCGTCTCTAGTAGACCTTTCCGTCGATTTCCGTAAAAAACTTCTTTTTTTTTTTTTACATATGGGCTTGCGGTCTCCCACACCCCATCAAACACACACACACACACATGTACATCAATGCTCCCATGCACGGTAACTTCAAACGAACTTCCCTCGTCATACAATCGCTTTCTCTTAGTCTCTTTCGCTCTCATTACTTCAAAAGTTCCCGCAAGCCCATATGTAAAAAAAAAAATTTTTTTTACGGAAATCGACGGAAAGGTCTACAAGAGACGAAAGATTGCCCCTTTATTTTTCATCTACAATTTTAACAAATGAGTCGGTAATAAATGTTTGTGCTGATGACTTATTGCTAACGTTCCACTAACTTGTCAATGTCTTGATGGTAAAAATCAATGTAGATTTATCTGGTCCCGTTTCCAGCTCCACACCGTTGTAGAACGAAGCGCCTCCCAGACTGTTGGAGAGAGACCGGAAAATGTAATAATCTGAAAGTGAAATATCAAGAGAATACAGTGGGAGTGGTAGAACTCTCCACTCGAACTCTTGGATAGCATTTCGGTCGAATTTGCGACGTGGGAGTGAATGCTGTCTGGACCCGGTTGGATCGTTTCAGCGAGATTAATTCATTCATCCTTACCCATCACTGGAAGGTAACAGGCGATGGTATTCTAAAAGTATCCTAAAAAGGCGGCGAGCTAGCAGAAGCGTTAGCACACCGGGCGAAATGCTTTGCGGTACTTCGTCTGCTGTTACGTTGTGAGTTCAAATTCCGCCGAGGTCGACTTTGCCTTTCATCCTTTCGGGGTCGATAAATTAAGTACCAGTTACGCACTGGGGTCGATGTAATCGACATAATACCTATGTCTGTCCTTGTTTGTCCCCTCTATGTTTAGCCCCTTATGGGTAATAAAGAAATAGGTATTCTAAAAGTATCCCATCGACCCCGAAAGGATGAAAGGCAAAGTCGACCTCGAGTTCAAATTCCGCCGAGGTCGACTTTGCCTTTCATCCTTTTCGGGGTCGATAAATTAAGTACCAGTTACGCATTGGGGTCGATATAATCGACTTAATCCGTGTGTCTGTCCTTGTTCGTCCCCTCTGTGTTTAGCCCCTTGTGGGTAGTAAAGAAATAGGTATTCTAAAAGTATCCCATCCAGTGGCGGCACGTGTATAGGCATTGCAGCACTTCATATTTCCACTCAATATTATTGATAACATTCAGTATAATGAGTCCCTTTTTCTTTAATTCTTTCTTTAATCCTTCATGCTGGGGAGAGACAGAACTGTCGTTCACTAAGTACCTATTTCTTAATTACCCACAAGGGGCTAAACACAGAGGGGACAAACAAGGACAGACATAGGTATTAAGTCGATTACATCGACCCCAGTGCGTAACTGGTATTTAATTTATCGACCCCGAAAGGATGAAAGGCAAAGTCGACCTCGGCGGAATTTGAACTCACAACGTAAGGCAGACGAAATACCGCTAAGCACTTCGCTCGACGTGCTAACGTTTCTGCCAGCTCGCCGCCACCGGTGAAAGGTAGTGTTTCTTTTTGACTCCGCTCGTGTTGTTCTTAAAAACGTGTTTATATTCTTGAATGTAATAAAGTGTAGAATTAGATTATTATCCTGCTTCCAGCTTCAGTGTTGCTGCCAGGATTTGATAATTAGGGCAGATCCCCTCCCCTATTTTGGCTTCTTTCAATTTCCCTTCTACCAAATCCATGAACAAAGCTTTGGTCGCCCGGAGGCTGTAGTAAAAAGCACTTGCCCAACTTGTCATGCATGTACGTGTGTGTGAAACATAGCCCTCACACGTGATCGTGGATGATTCGGTAGCATATGCCATGCTTTCTCTAATTGCTTTAAATGTTTTTGTAGGCACAAGCAAAAATCTCACCTTTCTGACTCAACAGATTACTCAGAATATGATAGCTGGAGAGAGAGAGAGAGAGAGAGAGAGAGAGAGAGAGAGAGGGGGAGAGAAGGGGGAGCTGTAAAACTATTAACAAATGTGTTAC
>NC_043017.1:11430496-11512996 GCF_006345805.1 Octopus sinensis | reverse complement strand
TTAATTGTTAATCCTTTTTCAGCTTCTAATCCCATCAAAGACATCTTTGTCTTATATCCATGGAGAAGGCAATATAATACAGTACCAACTACATACTGGGGTCTGGTGTCAAACTCATTGACTAACCTGCATCTGAGACTTAGAACTTATCGTTAATAACCATTTGGCAGATTCATCAGAGCATGCAGTACATGTTCTGGCTCATTATGTTCTGATTTCAAATCATGCTGAGGTCAGCTTTGCCCTTATCAATGAAATAAACTCCAGTCCAATACTGAAGTTTACAGTATTAATTAACCTCTTCCTCTCAAGGTTACTAGCCTTATCTCTAAATTTAAAACTTAGTGAGCTGGTAGGATTGTTTGAGTGGCAGAAGAAAATGTTTGCAGTGTGATAAGCACAGGAGCAAAATTTGTTTAGGTGGGGTGCAAACCCAGGTCGATTTTTTTTCAATCTTAATATCAAAACAAACGCTGGTATAATACTCGGCGAGCTGGCAGAAACGTTAGCACGCCGGGCGAAATGCTTAGCGGTATTTCGTCTGCATTACATTGTGAGTTCAAATTCCGCCGAGGTCGACTTTGCCTTTCATCCTTTCGGGGTCGATAAATTAAGTACCAGTTACGCACTGGGGTCGATGTAATCGACTTAATACCTATGTCTGTCCTTGTTTGTCCGCTCTGTGTTTAGCCCCTTGTGGGTAATAAAGAAATAGGTATAATACTCATTATTATTATTATTATTATTATTATTATTATTATTATTATTATTATACTGTTTAAAGTGGCAAAGCAGGCAAGCTGGCAGAAACATTAGCATGTCGAGTGAAATGTTTAGTGGTATTCCATTTGTCTTTACGTTCTGAGTTCAAATTCTGCTGGGGTTAACTTCACCTTTCATCTTTTGGGGGCTGGTAAATTACGTAGCATTGAAACACAGGGGTCGATGTAGTTGACTAGTCCCCCACTCCTCCAAAAGTTCAGGCCTTGTCCCTTTAACAGAAAGGATTATTATTACAGTATTTGTACAACAATCCAATCAGATAAACCCAATAATGGAAAAGTAATGTTTCAAATCCGTCTAAAAGTGTTTCTGTGTTTGTTTGTTTTGGCAATGAAGATTTTCAGGAGGATGGTCAAAGTGTTTTCATTACCCCCAGCTCCCACCAAAACTTTTGTGAAGGTGCTGCATCCCCTGTTCCCAAGCCTATATCCTCTGGATGTCTTAAGAAGTGCTTTCCTTCCACTGCAGTGACCTAGCATGCTGGACAAAGTGTCTGACATTCACCGAGTTCAAATGCTGCCAAGGTCAACTTTGCCTTTCATCTTTTCAAGGTCGATTAAATAAATACCCATTGAGGACTAGGGTGAAATTGCTGGCCTTGTGCCAAAATTTGAAACCATTATTATTATTATTATTATTATCAAAGTGGTGAACTGGCAGAATCATTAGCACACCAGGCAAAATGCTTAGCAGTATTTTGTCTGCCACTATGTTTTGAGTTCAAATTCTGCTATGGTCGACTTATGCCTTTCATCTTTTTGAGGTCAATTAAATAAGTACCAGTTACAAACTCCTCCCAAATTTGCGGCCTTGTGCTTCCAGTAGAAAGGATAATTATTATTATTATTATTATTAGTGTTGTTGTTGTTATTATTATTATTATTATTATTATCACTTGAGTGTCATCAAAATCAATAGATCGATGAACAAAAATGCTTTGAAATATTTTATTGCATCCCTTAATGTTCTCAGTTCAAACCCCGTTGGGGCCAATTCTGTTTTTGTCTGTCTTTTCAGTAGTGTTGGTCTTGGTGTTGGGGAGGGCTGTTAAAACTGTTATAACCTACAATTGAAGGACCTTGATCAATATAATCAACTGATCCTTCCCATAAAATCGTGCCATCCCTCCCTTCCCTGCCAGTTTTAGAAATTCCTTTATTTCTGAAGGGTCTACTTTTAGCAGAGAATTCCAAACAATATATTGTAAAAAAAAAAATCTAAGGAAACAAATATTGATGCACTTTTGTCTGTGTGTGTGTGTGGTGTGTGTGTGTGAGTGCGTGTGTGTGTGGGGGTTGTGGATGAACTGAGTGCATGTATGTGTACGTGTTTGTGTGTCCTTGTATTGTGTGTTTCTGTATTTGTGTATGTTCATGTATCCCTGTGTGTGTTTGTGTGTTTCTTTGTGTGTTGTGTGTGTGTGTGTGTGAACCATACAGCATAACACTAGGACACATCATGTCTTACCACCTTAGAAAAAGCATACATTAGGTAATGTGTTCCAGAGTTCCTGCAATACTAGAAAAAGATGGGATGGTCACATCTGGAATATTCTTTGATGAGAGCTGTATTCACTCAGGACTGACCTGAGGCTATAAACACTATCACAACAACAACAACAACAACCACATAACACAACACATCAACATGATAAAGGATACAACATTTTAGAATAGCACACAATGCGACAAGATGGCATACCACATCCCACAACAACATGGTATGCATCATAACAAGCATCATGACAACATAAATATACCACACAATGCAACAACTAATACACCATACAACATAGTAGCACAACTCAGCAACTTATGCTAGGATATAATCTCTCTCTGCATATATATATATATATATATATATATATATATATATATACACACACACACACATATATATATATATACTCGTATATATATATATATATACTCGTATATATATTCTTTTACAGGTTTCAGTCATTTTGACGGGGGCCATACTGGAGCACTGCCTTTTTAGTTGAAGAAATCAACCCCTGGACTTACTCTTTGTAAGCCTGGTACTTATTCTATCGGTCTCTTTTGTCGAACCACTAAGTTACGGGAAGGTAAGCACACCAACACCGGTTGTGAAGTGCTGGTGAGCAGGTATCAACACAAACATATACATATACATATACATATATGATGGGCTTCTTTCAGTTTCCATCTCCCAAATCCACTCACAAGGTATAGGTCAGCCCGAGGCTATAGAAGACACTTGCCCAAGGTGCCATGCAGTGGGACAGAAACCAAAACCATATGGTTGGGAAGCAAGCTTCTTACCACAGCCACGCCTGCACCTACGTATATATATATAAACATAAATAAATATATATATATACATATATAATATAATATATTTATATCTATATGTATGTATGTATATGTGTTTGTGTGTGTGTGTGTGTGTATACATGTGGTGTACTCCTGGTGGTCAGCTACCACATACATACATGTATGTATGTATGTATGTATGTATGTATGTATGTATATTTATGCAAGAGTATTCCCCTCTTTCAGATAATGATTTGAATACAAAACAAGGATTTTTCTTCATTGCTTCTCCTCCACTCCTTAGAATTTCTCTTGTTATGCTGCCTTTTCCTGGAGTTTTATCTGCTTTCTTCAGCTGAGGACAATTTTTCATTTATTTACTTTTTATTCATTTATCTTTGTGTGTGTGTGTGTGTGTGTGTGTCAAAAGAATCAAATAATATCTTGCTTCATAAGAAAGGCAACAAAGAAGATTTAAGAAGTTCTCTTCCCATATACCTCTTGTCTCACCTCTACAAGAAATTTACAAAGCTCATAGTCATCAGACTATCAAAACATTTTGATGACCAAAGCTGAAGGAGCAAGCAGTTTTCCGTAAGAGCTTCAGTATGGCAGATCTCATATCCATTCTAACGCAGCTAATAGAATAAGTGAAAGGATACAAGCTGCCCCTGTGCATTGCATTTGGCAATTGTGAGAAGACCTTTGATAGTGTCAAGATGAACATAGAACTGAAATTCCTGGAAATTCAATGGGATGAGGTGCAATACACCAAACTGCTCAGTGATGCAAACTCTGGGTACAACACCTATTTTTTTTTTAGATGTCATTCTCTGGTATCACCACCCATAAGATTTCCAATTGAGAAACATCTTACAAGGAGATACCTATTTCTTTATTACCCACAAGGGGCTAAACACAGAGGAGACAAACAAGGACAAACGGATTAAGTCGGTTATATCGACCCCAGTGCGTAACTGGTACTTATTTAATCGACCCCGAAAGGATGAAAGGCAAAGTTGACCTCGGCGGAATTTGAACTCAGAACGTAACGGCAAATGAAATACGGCTATGCATTTCGCCCGGCGTGCTAACATTTCTGCCAGCTCTCCAAAGCTCTTAAATGCATGTCTAGAAACAGTCATCAGAGACATTGACTGGAAAGGCAGCATGAACATTAACAGCTAGCTACTAATTCACACCTCTCTAATTCACTGACGACATCGTACTCATTGAAACTAACACCAGTTGCAGGCCATACTGAGAAAGCTGGACAGCCATGGCTCAGCAATAGGCTTTAAAAGGAACAGTACAGAAACAAAATAGATGCAGCCAAATGTCATAGCCAAGGGACGAACAAATAAAGGTGGAAGTGATGTGATTGAGGAAGTAAGGGGTTATTTCTGGAGCCCATAGTGAATAAGCACTGAGATATGGATGCTGAAATCTCAAGAAGAATAAGGGCAGGATGGATGGCACTTACCCTGATAACAGATGTGCTAAAAGTTGGACAAGACTCTAAGTGCTAGTTTTTTCAATAGCACCATCATATCTATGTTCTTGAATGAAAGTGAGACATGGACTACCATGAAGAGGGAAGAACATTGATTGGTTATGATGCAAAGATCCATGGAAAGATCCATGGAAAGACATGCAAGAACATGTCTGGAATTAGGTAATTGGAGAATAGAGCTGAGTGAACAGCATGATCACAGAATATGAAAAGCACAAGTTTTGTTGGTCCAAACATGTCACAAGGTTCAATGACCACAAGTGGACCCTTGCAGTTGCTGATTGGAACCCAAAGGATTGGAGATGGTCATTTTGGAAGTCATCCGCGGGGATAGGAAGTTGATTTAGTTAAATGATTTGGTTTTTGGTCCAAGATGGAAAAGAAGGCCACAATTAAGAAAGAATTGGAAATACATTGTGACCAGGGATGTATAACAACATCTGACAGTCTGGTCGATACAGGTTATATATATAATTCTTTAAATACACACACACACACACACATAAACAAACACACACCAGACATGCATGTGTGTGTGTGTGTGTGTGTGTGTATCTATGTGGTTGTTTTCATTTGTGTTCTATGAAAGTGGTGGTGTTATTTTTTCGATCAATGTCAACAAGTCAATTCTTGTCTTCAAAGAGGTATGAAATAAGAGTTCTTTTATTTGAAAAAGTAGTAAGAGTTAGTGACAGGAAGAGCATCCAACTATAAAACAAATGTCTCAATAAGACACTCATGTTACCCATGCTAGAATGGAAAAAACCCACGAAACAAATAATCAAATGAAAACACATATGCACACACACACACACAGCATCATTTTCATTTAGCATCAACGTTCCATGTTCTCATGGGTTAGATGGTTTGATAAGATCTGATGGGTCCAAAGATTACCCCAGTGTCTGCTCTGGTACAGTTTCTACAGCTAGATGCCCTTCCCAATGGCAACCGCTTTATAGCAATTTCAGGGCACTGTTATTCTCCTGCTACCAGCACCAGTGAGGTCACCATACGACTCACAAGACTACATAAGATCCATATAAAGTTCACTCCTTCGCAAAACTCAAGGCAGCTCCCTTTACTGCTGTCTAATTGTAGTTCCTCTTGGGTTTGATTGCTGGGAAATAAATATGTTGCTCATCGAAAGCTCCCTCACCTTTAATTCTCCTCTCTCTCTCTCTCTCCCCGTTCCCCTCCCTCTTGCCAACAGCATTCAATATATCCATTGAACACACGTGTCTTTGCCCCTTCTTCTCATCCTTACTGTATGACTATATTGTCACCTTTGCAATGGACATATTGCCATGTTCAACTCTTTTTATTGACATTTCTATAAGCCTCATTTTCTTGTACACATATTGTTCAGTCATTTGCTTATGTCTGTTTTTCTATGCTAGCATGAGTTAGATGGATACATATTACTAGACGCTTGGTCTTCACCTGTTTTGAATGTAAAAGAAATGTCTTTTTTCACACATCTTCTTTCACAAGTTTTCATGAAGCAAAGAGATGATTTGTTGACAGAAGTGTGTGTGTGTGTGTGTCTCCCACTGGTAGCTTCAAATTTTTCTTTCCAAAATGGGTTTTGCAACTCAACATTTACATGCTATTATTTATATATAGCTATATGTGTGCTTTGAGATCCACTATTCCAGAAAAAATGATAGACAGAAACTGAGAAGAAATTCCTTGTAAATGTATATGTAGTATATACCTAAGTGTGTATGTGTGTGTTTGTGTTTGTATTTGAATTTGTCGCCCCATCCCATCACTGCTTGATTACTGGTGTTGGTTTGCTTATGTCCCCATAACTTAGTAGTTTGGCATCAGAGATTGATAGAATAAGTCAAGTCTAAAGGTGATCTGCCCTTGGCTAGGCCTTGTGCATGCGAACCTTCTCCATACACAACCTGGCGGGACCTGAACTGTCCCCTGCTGCTTAAGTCACTGATGAGTTTCATTTTTTAATTAACTTCCTTAACTTTACAAATAAGTGTATGAAATGTTGATACAATATAAAGGACATAATGGAAATTAATATGCATGAGTCAGATTTTGCAACACCACTACATCACATATGAAAAATGGCATCGCTTAAATGGCAGCCATTTTCGGCTTTGCACACCCATGCTCTTTCCAAAACATGCACCCTCAAGAATTTCAGACCTCACTTCTCTGATTTCTCCTTTGATGTTCTCCTTCAGCTGAATTAGGGTCTCCAGTTAGTTGATGCAAACCTTCTCTTTCAGGTATCCATGTTTGAGACCTTTTTGTGCCCAGCCATTCAAGGTAGACCTCACACGTGATTCCAGGAAGATGAGGCAACTGCTCATACCACAAGAGAAACAAGGCAGTTGCTATGGCAGTGCTTTGGAGAGAGAATAATCTCCTGCTATGGCAAGGTCAACCAGCCTTCACATTCCCCAAAACTTAACTAGCTTGGATTTTGTCTTGTGAGGTTACTTGAAAGAGAGGGTTTGCATCAACAAACTGGAGACCCTGGTGCAACTGAAGGAGAACATAATAATTTCCATTATGTCCTTTATATTGTATCAAAATTTCATGCATTTATTTGTAGAGTTAAGGAAGTTATTAAAAATTGAAATCTATCATATGTGCATATTTATTTATTTGTGTATGTGTGTATGTATGTATATATATATATATATATATATAGTACAAAGTGAGATAGGGGTTATGAGTGTAACTCACTATGGAACATCAGTTATCCAATATACTGCTGGTGAAGCACCCAAATAGCAAATACATAAATGCTTATAATTGCAATGCAATTAATTCATTTATTGTATTAGATGAGCAAAGGTAAAATATCTTACCTCAAATTCATAATACAAATAAGAAAATGAAGGAACAGATTCATTCCAATCATCGACTTACAGATATTACCAATTCATATTATTTATTAACTAGCTACATAAATAGGAACATCCAAATCCAATATATATATTATATATATATATATATATATATATATATAATATATATATATACATATATATATATATATATCATCATTATTTTAATTTCTCCTTTTCCATGCTTAGTGTGACAGAATTTGCTGAGGCTTCACCTGTTTCCAAGCAAGATAGCATTTTTGTATGGCCAGACATGTTTTCAGAGAACACTGGAAATGAACAACAGATACGGATATATTCTTAATATAATTCTCAGACAGGGTTAGCACAACACAGTGGGTACCAGGGTATTTGAATTGCAGATAAAATCCACCCGATAGGTTACTGCTAAATTTCAATCTACACAGTTTCACATATAGGGTATGGGTCCACCAAGGGTGTAGGAAAATGATATTTACCCAAGATGCCATGCAGTGGGATGGAACTTAGTTTCTTCTGGTGATGAAGTAAACTTGTTAACCATTCAACCATACTGCACCTACACACACCCACACTCACTCTCATGTATGTGTGAGTGTGTATGCATGTCTGTACATGTGTGTATGTACATATAAATGTGTATGTGTATTTCCATATATGTTTGTATATTCTTTTACTTGCTTCAGTCATTTGATTGTGGCCATACTGGAGCACCAGCTATATATAATGTGTGTGTGTGTGTGTGTGTGTGTGTGTGTGTGTGTGTGTATGTATGTATGTATGCATGCATGTATGCATGCATGCATGTATGTATGTATATATATATATATATATATATATATATATATATATATATATATAAATGAAAAAATGTATAATCATCATCTGTTTATACATTTTTTATTTATCAAGTAATGGAACACAACACACGCCAAATTTGTATACATATATATATGCACATATATATGTATATGTGTATATAAACACACACACACGCATATATATATATATATATTTGTGTGTGTGTGTGTGTATATATATATATACACACACACACACATATATATAAATATATGTACATGCATACATACATAAATGCACATATGTAAATATATAGTATGTATATATATATATATATATATATGAATGAACCAATGTGTATATGAAGTAGAAAAGCTGTTGAACCTGGTTTCTAAGTTCAAATGTTAATTATCTGTGATACTGTATCCTCTAAGGAATGCATACAGCTCTTCTTGTTGTCTCAGTATGCCTGACTGACAAACAGGCTCCACTCCTAATAGCTGAGTGGGCAGTGTTAGGAAGAACAGCCAGCTGTGAAATATAAACCACATCCTACCTCAGGGATTGTTCACAAATTTTTAACAACCCAACTATTGTTGTTGTCGTTGTTGTTATTTGATGTTTAATCAGTAGATCCTCCTGGTTTGAAAAGACCTATGATCAAAGGAATTCCAACCAAGACCATCTCTTTGTTTTTTTTTTTTGTTTTTTTTTTGTCCCCAAGAAAAGTGTACTAAAGACCACAAAAGTAAGGAACTGTAAGAGGGAGAGCTGAACAGAAGAAGGTCCTCAGAGAAGAAGCTCCCCACTCACTCATGCAAAGTGTTTTAGCCCCTAACTCCTTACATACTAAGGGGTCTGAGCTGGGCTGCATCCGGGTCATGACACTCTACTGTCACATTCTATGCTCCTGGAAGATTAAGGTACCCCAGAGCTGGGGTACTTTGAGTATTCCAAGCACTTCAGTCTCAAATGCTAGTTGAATATAAGGTAAATTATTCATTCTGATTTCGTTTTTGGATTTGGTTTGCAAGATACTTTATATGAATTCGTGTGTTGAAGCATATTCTGTTGTGTCTGGGGAGAGTCATTCTCTTTTAGTGCCCTATAATTTAACACATTCACTGGTAAAATTTCCACTTATTCCTTATTTTTATTTTCCTAAAATTTTCATTGCGTCTTGCAACCTTGAAAATTTTAGGAAAATAAAAATAAGAAATGAGTGGAAACTGTACCAGTGTCATATGTATATATATATATATATATATGACAGGCTTTTTTCAGTTTCCGTCTAGCAAATTCACTCACAAGGCTTTGGTTAGCCCAAGGCTATAGGAGAAGACGCTTGTCCAAAGTGCCATGCAGTGGGACTGAACCTGGAACCATGTAGTTAGGAAGCATGCTTCTTACCACACAGCCACACCTGCAACTACATACTCATATACATGTGTGTGTGTGTGTGTGTATGCTGCATCAACCCAACTCTCATCATTACCAGCAGCAGGAGCAAAGCTTTCAACTCCATTTTCTGCTCTCCTTTTATACACAAAATGCTGAACACCCCTTTAAGGAAGACCATCATCGAGGCAGCATCTATATGGTTGCTTGACTTGCTTGAAATAGCAGTCAAATCATTCTCAGATCACACCTTAGAGTGGAAATTTTCTTTTAAAACTTACAGAATCATTGGACAATGTAGTAATGGATAATCTATGTCTGAATAATAATAATAATAATAATAATAATAATAATGATGATGATGATGATAATACCGCTCGAACACTCCAGAGGGTGCTCGAAAAATTAGAGGTGTTACCTTAGTTTATTGGTAGTGAACAGCTAACACTGTAATACATCTCCAGCGTTAGAAGCTGTGCAAAGGCAATAAATAACAATAATAATCCTTTCTACTATAGGCACAAGGCCTGAAATTTTTGGGGAGGGGACTAGTCGATTGTATCAACCCCAGTGTTTCACTGGTACTTAATTTATCAACCCTGAAAGGATGAAAGACAAAGTTGACATCAGCAGAATTTGAACTCAGAACACAAAGACAGGTGAAATACCACGAAACATTTTGCCTGACATGCTAACGATTCTGCCAGCTTTGCTGCCATTAGATATGGGTTTCAAGTTTTTGGCACAAGGCCAGCAATTTCAGGCTGTGGGTAATTCTATTATATCGACCTCAGTGCTCAACTGGTACTAATTTTATCAATCTCAAAAGGATGAAAGTTACAGTCGACCATAGCAGAATTTGAACTCATTATGTAACGATGGACGAAATGCTGCTAATCAGTTTCCCTGGCATGCTAGCAACTTTGCCAGCTCACCACCTTGATGATAATAATAATAATAATAATAATAATAATAATAATAATAATAATAATAATAATAATAATGCCCTGATGCAGTACCAGGCAGTGGCTCTCATGGCCTCTGATCTTAACTGATTGGAAGTGTTATCATATACATTGTTTTGTCTCGGTATAAAAGATGGGCTACAGCAAATATTCTGCTCAATACTACAGATTTGCTTGTCAGTTGTTTGACCATAACCAGTTGAGCATGTCATTTAGTGGTTGACGTTATGTGCATTGCTGATCACAAGCAGAAGTAGTTGGGATCATCATAGCCATGTGTTGAGAGGGATTCTTTGGGGTTTGAATAATTCACCTCTGGAAACATGGGTGTTTCTTTCAATATCCTTAAACAACCCTTATTCAGGGACCTTTTGAGCAGGATGGGTTACTCAACCAGAAGAAAATTCTAACTGGGCCCCACCTGCAAGGTCATGTGCTGTATATCTTGATATGAGATCACCATGTCACGCACATATGGTTGTGATGCATGTGCCTAGTGTACCCTTATCAGACGGGCAGTCAAGATGGGTATACTGGGCTTCGTATATTTTACCCGTCTCACTTTGATGGCATGTACTGCTCTCTCACTCAATAATGATGATGATGATGATGATGACGATGGTGGTGGTGGTGGTGGTTTTGGTGATGATGATGATGATGATGATGGCGGCACTGTTAAACACGAGGCAAAATACCAGGAAAACTCAGAGAATAAGAACTACAAAAAGTTGGTTTTATGGGTGCTGCCCACTTTCTTACAAAAACATTATTAACCTGAGAATATCTGGTTCTCTTAAAACTCTTTCAAAATCTCAAGCATTACAAAAAAACTTTTAATGAAATCTTAATTCAAAGAATCTGGTTTGCTTTCCTTGAAATATATCTTTGCTAATCATAAACAGCTCTCATAGTTAAAACATTCAACTTGCTGTTACTTGAGCTCTCTGGGTGAGACTTGGAACAGTTTATATAAAACAAAGTAACAACAACTACATTGAAAATAAGAAAAAAATAGAATCTGGCATTTTGTCGGTTACAACAACAAGGGTTCCAGTTGATCCGATCAGCAGAACAGCTTGTTTGAGAAATTAATGTGCAAGTGGCTGAGCGTTCCACAGACACATTTACGCTTACTGTAGTTCTCAGCGGGAGTCAGTGTGACACAAAATGTGACAAGGCTGGGCCCATTGAATTACAGGTACAACTCCTTTTTGCCAGATGAGTGGACTGCAACAATGTGAAAGTGTCTTGCTTAAGGACCCAGTGTGCCACTAGGAATTAAACTTGTGACCTTACGATCCTGAGCCAATTACCCCCAACCACGAAGCCACATGCTTTGCAACAAAAATAACAAGAATTATTAAAACTCCTTTTTACTCTAGGCACAAGGCCAGCAATTTCAGGGGAGGGATAAGTCAATGACATCAACCCCCAATGTAGAACTGGTACTTGACTCATTAAACCCCAAAAGGATGAAAAGTAAAGTCAACTTTAGTAAACTTTGAATTAAATGGGTTGGTCAAGACTGGAATGTTTTTAACCCTAGGTCTCCTTGATCAGGACTGATCTGGAACTAAACAACAACAACAACATCAAATATGAGTTAAAAAATTATTAGTTACAATGCCAAGCCCATGGAGTGTACTAAAAGAAGAAAAAAAAACACACTTCCAGAATTTGTAATTTTATGAATGGAGTACCACAGTCGAGCCATGCTCACACCTTTTTTAACCTATATTTAAATGAACTTCCTGAACCTCCTTGAAATAGACACAGATGACTTGAAACATTTAACCCACCCACACTCATGCTCCCCCCCACCACCACCACCACCATTAATCTCCTGACACACAGTTACAGAGCTCCAATCCAACACCGATCACCTCCCGGTTAACTGGCGCCACACTGAAAACTGTTTGCTGTTGTTGTTGCTTTTGTTTAACCTTGAGTCAGCATAAACTGAGAACACTTATGATCAGCGACATTCCACCCATGACCATTCATTCATTGTAAGTTGAAGTGAATTTGACAATTATTTTTAGTAAGCCAAGCTGACCATGAAGAGCACTGTTTCTCAACCCAGGTCCACATGACCCTTAGTGGGGTCCATACACACACACACACACGTGTACCGTTGGTGATTTTTTTTCCTCTGTCTTTCCTTCTCCTATGTTTCCGACGAAGAATTCCGCTCGAAATGTTAAACCCTCCTTCTTTCCTGAGCGTCCAATAATACTATATTTGTTCCACGTCCTCGCATTGTTGTGTTTTTTTGTGCTTTCTTGTTTGGATTAACTATATATATATATATGTTCATACATTATTGTTTTGTATGTATACTTTATTATCCCCGATATAAACCATATCGTTGTCTCTATATATTTCTTATATTCACATTTACATATAGTAAATGTACAAAGCGCTTTCCAGAAGTTTTTCAGGAGTGACATCTATTCATCTCCAGGAAGTACAAAACTTCAGTCTCTTTCAAAGCAGGATCCTCTCACTTCAGTGCAGTTGTTGTAGGGCTCCAGCCACCTGATGAAGGGTCCCATGGAAGTCATCCAAAGTGAAGGTATTCAGGACCTGATCACAGCCTCATTCAGCTTCTCCTTCTGCTTGGGGAACAACCCAAAGTCACAGAGATTAGGGTCTGGGCTGTAAGGGAAGGTCAGTGGCAGTTTTGATGCCCTTCTCTGACAAGTAGTTGGTTACCAGGATGGAATTGTGTTCTGGTGGAGGTACCACTGACCAACGTAGAACAGTTCTGGCTGCTTTGTGAGAAGATCTCTTTCTGAATTCCCTCAAAACCTCTGCAAAGTAATCTTTGTTGACCATCTGGCCAGAGGGGACCCAGTGGATATAAATGATGTTCTTGCTGTTGTCGAAATGGGGATCATTATGAGTTCCCCAGTAGGCTTGCTTTTTTTGGCATCTTGTGCCAGTAGAAAACAGATACTTGGCTCTTATAAGTTAATCCATGACCAGTCTGGAGCACTTCACATGTTTCTGTAGTGTTTTCCCCACCCCAGTTCAACACAAAACTTTATTGCAAGATTCCATATTGTCTTCGTGGCCCAACTGCATTCTACAAACTTGTCAGTTGTGACGAGAAGTGTTTAATAGGGTGTGTTTGAAGTGTTGTTACAATAATCTCCTCCAAACTGGAATAACAAAAGGAGGCAGGTCAGCTTATTGGATATATAGTAATGATATACTAAAATTACAATAATCTAGGGCAGCTATGATTATCTCTCCTGAAACAGAGTCAAAACTTCTTGAATGCACCTTGTGTATCATGTATAAAAGAGAATGATGAAAGTAAAAGTAGACATTCTATATATAGCAATGTATAAACAACATTTACAGTGCGTGTGTGTGTGTGTGTCTATATCTATACCTATCTATCTATATATTTATATGTATATATATATATATATATATATATATATATATATATATATATATTCATATACACACGAATACACACACACGTACACATATGTGAGTGGGTGTGTGTATAAAAAGTGAGAGAGGGAGAAGAAACAAACTTCTTCATCCACATTCAAACATGCTTTCTAAATCTGTCACTGGGCCAATAGCAGTAAATTATGTATTTCCTTCCGGTCATTCAAAATGTGACCGCATGTGTACCGTTGGCGATTTTTTTCCTCCGTCTTCCCTTCTCTGGATCTTTCCTTTTCCTATGTTTCTGACGAAGAGCTCCGCTCGAAACGTAAAACCCTCCTTATTCCCTTCCTTCCTGAGCATCCAATAATACTATATTTGTTCCATGTCCTCGCGTTGCTGTGTTTTCTCTTTGTGTTTTCATGTTTGGATTAACTTTATATATATATAATGTCATGTGGAGGTGCAATGGCCCAGTGGTTAGGGCAGCAGACTCGCGGTGATAGGATCGTGGTTTAAATTCCCAGACTGCACATTGTGAGTGTTTATTGAGCGAAAACACCTGAAGCTCCACGAGGCTCTAGCAGGGGGTGGTGGTGAACCCTGCTGTACCCTTTCACCACAACTTTCTCTCACTCTTTCTTCCTGTTTCTGTTGTACCTGTATTTCAAAGGGCCAGCCTTGTCACACTCTGTGTCACACTGAATCTCCCCGAGAATTACGTTAAGGTACATGTGTCTGTGGAGTGCTCAGCCACTTACACGTTAATAAATGAACTGCGACGTCACTGGTGCCAAGCTGTATCGGCCTTTGCCTTTCCCTTGGATAACATCAGTGGTGTGGAGAGGGGAGGCTGCTATGCATGGGTGACTGTTGGTCTTCCATAAACAACCTTGCCCAGACTTGTGCCTCAGAGGGTAACTTTCTAAGTGCAATCCCATGGTTATTCATGACCAAACGGGGTCACAACAATATATATAATGTCATATCATGGACTCTCCCATCGTAAGACAACATATGAGGGTTCTGCAATTTCTTGCTGAACAACCAAATATTTGTTTACACATAAACTCACTCCCGCCATCAAATTGACTTTACCTGTACAGGTGCACATGTCACATGTCACATGACGAAATGAACACAGAGCAACGTGACATGAAGTGTTTGCTCACAAACACAATGCAATGCCCAGTCTGGGAATCAAACCCACAATCTCACAATCATAAGTAAAACACCCTGACCACTAAGTCATGTGCCTTCGTGCGCACACACACACACACACACACACATTCATACATATGCACATGCACTCACACATACACAAGCACTCATACACATACACACATACACACTCACACATGATGGGCTTCTTTCAGTTTCCTTCAACCAAATCTACTCTCAAGACCCTGAAAGGGTGAAAGGCAAAATTGACCAGAAGAAAAAGAAATGGAAAGAATGATATTAAGCATTTTGTCCAAAATGCCAGTTTATGCCTCCTTTTCATAATTATAATATAATTGGTTTTAAATTTTGGCAGTTGATTTCATTGACCCCAGTACCCAAGGCTATAACAGAAGTGGAACTGAACCCAGAACCTTGTGGTTGGGAAGCAAACTTCTTAACCGCACAGCCTAATCGCTCCTAAATACATAATACCACCCAAAGTATTACGGTATAATACCCTGCACAACAGCATTTTAATATGGATGGTTTTTCATGCTCTGTGCCACCCTGTCAAGTATAATACTCTCTCCTACTCTCTGCCACCCATCTTGTAACATTGGATATATTTTCTTTTCTTCCTTTGCGTCTTACAATCACATCTGTTTTCACAGTTGACACGATTGGCATCAATTCATCATGGACATGTGTGTGTGAGTGTGTGTGTTTGTGTAGTATACTGTATATATATTTGCATACATGTTTGTTTGCTGTATGTATGTGTGTTTATATCATATACACACATATAGAGAGAGGTGTTTCTGTGTGTATATGTGTGTGTGTATATATATTATGGCTGCCCCCTCGATATCGAGTATGGCCATTGCACGAAGCTTAACTGTTACTGGTGCTGTGATCGAATGTGACTTTTTAGCCCAGATCTACAGTCTTGTACAAAATTGGTAACTAAAACCTTACATATATATAGACACACACATACATATATAGGTACACACACACACATACATAGCAACACATCCCAGAAATAAGCATGTAATAAGTGCATATGTACATGTGCATCCATCCATGACTGCCCCATTGATGTTGTCTCAATTCCATTGGAAATATTTTTTTCCTATGTTAGAAAGCAACTCTTTCTCTATTGGTGAGAAACTTGAAAAACAATGGAAAAGGAAACACTCAGATATGTGTATATATGTATATATAACGGGAAGCTTTATGAAAATAGACAAAAGACGAAGGCAGGTTTACGGAAATAAACAAAAGACGAAGGCAGGTGGAATACAAACAAACAATTGTATTAGTATGGCGCTCAGGAAATATAAATAAAACAAGTCTTTAACGTTTCGAGCCTATGCTCTTCAACAGAAAGATACATACATGTATATATGTGTGTGGTTCAAAATTGTACAAAAAACAAAAGACAAAGACAGGTGAGGGAACAGCAAACAAGGTGGATTAATTTGATGCTCAGGAAAAATGTTCCAAGCCTACACTCTTCTACAGAAAGGAATGTGTGTGTGTGTGTGTGTGTGGTTGTTAAATAGTATGAAATGAAGTTGCCAGATTCACAGAATCATTAAAGCATTGAAAAAGGTGTCTTGTGATATTTGTTCTGGCATTTTGTGTTCTTTGTTTAAACCCCTCCCCTCTCAACTTTACCTTACGTCCTTTTTTTTGGTGGGGGTCAATTAAATAAAGGACCGGTGAAGCACTGGGGTTAATATAACTGCCCCATTCCCATTCCCTTCCCTTCCCTGGCCTTGTGCCAAAATTTGAAGCCAATATTATTATTATTATTATTGGCAGAATTGTTAGCATGCCAAGCAAAATGCTTAGCAGCACTTCATCTGCTTTTATGTTCTGAGTTCAACTACCATCAAGATTGACCTTGCCTTTCATCCTTTTGGGGGTCAATAAAATAAGTACCAGTTGTGTACTGGGGTCAATGAAATCAACTGCCAAAATTTAAAACCAATTATATTATAATTGGTTTGTGTGAAGGCGCATGGCTCAGTGGTTAGAGCGTCGAGCTTACGATCGTGTGGTTGTGAGCTCGAATCCCAGACCGGGCTGCGTGTTGTGTTCTTGAGCAAGGCACTTTATTTCATGTTGCTCCAGTTCACTCAGCTGTAGAAATGAGTTGCGATGTCACTGGTGCCAAGCTGTATCGGCCCCTTTGCCTTTCCCTTGGACAACATCGGTGACGTGGAGAGGGGAGGCTGGTATGCATGGGCGACTGCTGGTCTTCCATAAACAACCTTGCCCAGACTTGTGTCTAGGAGGGTAACTTTCTAGGTGCAATCCCATGGTCATTCATGACCGAAGGGGATCTTTACCCTTTATATTATAATTATGAAAAGAAGGCATAAAGTGGCATTTTTGACAAAATGCTTAACATCATTCCTTCCAATTCGTTTTCTTCTGGTCAGTTTTGCCTTTCATCCTTTCAGGGTCAATAAAATAAAGGACCAGAGAAATACTGGGCTCAATGTAATCAACTTTACCCTCTTTCCTTAAAATTGTTAAGCAGGTGACAAACTTTAAAACCATTTCTTTTTACCAGAATGAATTTGTTGAAACATAATTGAAAGTGGCAAAAATGGCAAGAGTGAGAATAGACCTTTGCGTCAGAGAACAGGAATTGGAGAGGTCAGTTGACCTTAGTGTCCAGGAAGATTATTATTATTTATTATTATTACAGTTATTATTATTGCCTTTGCACAGCTTCTAACGCTGGAGATGTACTAGTGTCACCTGTTCACTACCAGTAACACCTCTTATTTTTCAAGCACCTTCCAGAGTATTTGAGTGGTTCCAAGCAGTGCTGTTTTCTGTGAGTGCTCCACCCTTACTGCAGCCCCTATTTGTTCCATGTACTTCTCGAGATTTTTGCTCACTGTTCCCAGGGATCCAACAATTATTGGTACTACTGCTACCTTTGTCATTGACCACAACTGCTTAACTTCCCAAGCTAACCTCTCATATCTATTGACTTTTCTTTCTTCCTTATTGCATACCTTGTTGTCAACTGGGCATGCTATATCTATGATCCAGCATAGTTTGTTTTCTTTCTCAATTAGGACTATGTCCGACTTCCAATTCTCTATCTCATGGTTGCACTGAATCACAAAATCCCACAGGATCTTTGCATTTCTATTTTTGATGATGCCTTCAGATTTGTGGTCGTACCAATTTTTTGCTCTGTCAAGTCCATACTTGTTGCAAAGTGTCCAATGGACAAGCCTGGCTATATTGTTGTGGCATCTCTTATATTCTTTCTGGGCTAGTGGTGTACATTGGCTGGTAATATGCCATACGGTTTCACCGTTTTGTCCACAGATTCTGCACTTATCACTTTCTGCTGTGTTGTCTATTCTGTATTTTATGTAGTTTTTTCTTAGTGCTTGCTCTTGGGCAGAACAGATTAGAGCCTCCGTTTCCGGTTTTAAATCACTTTTAGTCATCCATAGCTATCTTTATTCACTGTCTGTCTTATCTTCAACATCCCCTTGGAACTGTCCATGCATTCTTTTCTTTACCCACCTATTTTCAGTTTCATTCATTCTCAAGTCCTTGTACAGTGCTTTATCTTTGCAATCTTCCATCCCACACAAACCTAACCTTCTTACTTCCAATAAAAGCAGTTCTGTGGCATTTTTTACATACCATGCTATGTTGTTTTCTTCTCCTTTAATGCTGTGTTTGCATCCAATAAGTCCTCTTCCTCTCTTTTTCTTGTTACATACAGTCTATCTGTGTCACTTTTTGGGTGGAGTGACCCATATCTGGTTAGCAACTTCCTTATCTTTCTATCTAAGCTGTTTAGTTTGTCTACTGTCCATGCGATTACCCCTGCTCCATATCTAAGGTGTGAAACTGCCCAGATATTGATAGCTTCGATCTTATTCCGTCCATTTGATTTTGACTTAAGGATCAGTATCAGTCTGCGCAAGTACTCCACCTTAAATTTTTCTATCGTTTCTTTCTCCATCAATTTATCCAATTCCAAAATCCCCAAGTACTTGTAGCCCGTCTCTTCTATCTATTTCATAAACTCCCCCGACGGTAATGTTAGCCTGTCCATACATTTGATTTTGCCTCTCTTCAAGACTAACATACCTCACTTTCTCAGTCCGATCTCCATTCTGATATCAGCTCTGAAGGTATACACCATATCAACGATGGAACTGACTTGGGCTTCATCTTTACCATAAAGTTTGAGGTCATCCATGAAAAACAAATGGATGACTTTTTGCTGGCAGCTTTATAATTATTATTATTATTATTATGAAATAGCCAGGCAGTGAGCTGGTAGAATGGTTAACATGCCTGTGAAAATGCTTACTGGCATTTCATCCGTCTTTACATTCTGGGTTCAAATTCTACTGCTGTCAGCTTTGCCTTTCAACCTTTCAGGGTCAATAAAATAAGTACCAGTTGAGCATTGGGGGTAATGTCATCAACTAGCTCCCTACACCAAAATTTTAGGCCTCGTGCCTATAGTAAAAAGGTTTATTGTTATTATTGAGTGAGAGAGCAGTGCATGCCATCAAAGTGACACTGGAGTAAAATATACGAAGCCCAGTATACCCATCATGACTACCCATCTGATAAGGGTACACCAGGCACATGCATCACAACATGTGCGTGACATGGTGATCTCATGTCAAGATAAACAGCACATGACCTTGCAGGTGGGGGCCAGTTAGAATTTTCTTCTGGTCGAGTAACCCATCCTGCTCAAAAGGTCCCTGAATAAGGGTTGTTTAAGGATATTGAACAAAACACCCATGTTTCCAGAGATGAATTATTCAAACCCCAAAGAATCCCTCTCAAAACATGGCTATGATGCTCCCCCACTACTTCTGCTCGTGATCAGAGATGCACATATCGTCAGCCACTAAGGGACATGCTCAACTGGTTACGGTCAAACAACTGACAAGAAAATCTGTGGTTATGAGCAGAATATTTGCTGTAGTGCATTTTTTTAATACCAAGACAAAACAATGTACATGATAACACTTCCAGTCAATTAAGATCAGAAGCCATGAGAGCCACTGTCTGGTACTGCATCAGGGCATTTATTTATTTTTTTATTATTATTATTATTATTATTATTATTATTATTATTATTATTATTATTAGATGGTGAGCTGGCACAATTGTTAGCATGGTGAGCGAAATGCTTAGTGGGTTTTCACCCACTGCTCCATTCTGAGTTCAAATTCTGCCGAGGTTGACTTTGCCTTTCATCCTTTTGGATCGATGAATTAAGTACCAGTGAGACAGTGGGGTCGATGTAATCGACTAGTCTCCTCTCCCAAAATTTCAGGTCTAATGCTTTCAGTATTATTATTATTATTTTAAGATGGTGAGCTGGCACAATTGTTAGCATGGTGAGCGAAATGCTTAGTGGGTTTTCACCCATGCTCCATTCTGAGTTCAAATTCTGCCGAGGTTGACTTTGCCTTTCATCCTTTTGGGATCGATGAATTAAGTACCAGTGAGACAGTGGGGTCGATGTAATCGACTAGTCTCCTCTCCCAAAATTTCAGGTCTAATGCTTTCAGTATTATTATTATTATTATTATTATTATTGACATTAGGAAGGGCATCCAACTGTAGAAACTCTGCCAGATCAAGATTGGAGCCTGGTGCAGCCATCATAGTTCGCCAGCCATCAGTCAAAATCGTCCAACCCATGCTAGCATGGAAAACGGACGTTAAACGATGATGATGAGGATGATTATTATTATTATTATTATGAAGTAGCATTTTCAAACATATTTACACATGAATTAATATCTCACCAATGACATGGAATATAGCCGCCTGTATTACTATCACATGCAGTCATGAGATCAGATAGCAAGGTGGGGGTGGAAATTTAAGTTGACATAGTTAAACTCAGCACTACTAAGAACATTTTACAATCTGCAGTTCTGTATCACAGTCCTGCGATGTGATGCAACTCAGTGACAAAAGTACCCAGTTTGCACTCAACAACACTAAAACCATGTTCTGGCTTGAATATTGTTATTTTAGGGTAGCATTAAGAATTTATTTGCTTTCATTTTATTAATTTTTTTATGTATTTTATTCAATTTTTTTTATTTATTTGATTCTTATTTTGATCTTTTATTTATTTGATTGTTAACTTTTATTTTATATTTATCTTATTATTTATTTTATTTTATTTCATTCTTCAAAACCAATTGGCCATCTGTTTTAAATCTTAATTGGAGACAAGCCAATGAGGAGGGAAGCCTCTGTATTGTCACTCATCCCACTAAAATCTGCAGCTAAATATCCCTTACTTAGTCTAATGTCTCTTCAATTTATATGTGTGTGTGTATGTATGAATATATATATATATATATATATATATACACACACACATATATATATATACATATATATATAGAAAAACATATTGGATTTATTAGGCAGTAAATTTGGCAGAGGATGAATGAGCTGTGTTCAAATATGTGTACAAGTATGTGCATGTATATGTGTGTATGTATGCATGTTTGTATTTGTGTGTGTGTGTGTGTGTGTGTGTGTGCATGTGTTAGTGTGTGTGTGTTAGTAACAAACTAGAAGCATAAGTACTCAACACTGGGAAGATGGATAAATAATCCCTTTTAGTAGAAGTTTTGCTTATCTTTCTGGAACCTATGGTTTCATGCTGTAGGAAATTAGTATTTATTCCATCAGATCTCAAGTCGCAAATATTACATAACTATTGCAGTTGATGTGAATGAGCTACAACAATGGAGTGCCATTTATTATTTGAATTCTTGCTGAATAAATACAGTTTTTCATCGGCATGAATTTTAAGTTCCAGAAAAATAAGAAAAATTCTATTAAAAATTCTATCTGTCTCTCTCTCTCTCTCTCTCTCTATATATATATATATATATATATATATTATATATATATATATATACACACACACATATATATATATACATATATATATAGAAAAACATATTGGATTTATTAGGCAGTAAATTTGGCAGAGGATGAATGAGCTGTGTTCAAATATGTGTACAAGTATGTGCATGTATATGTGTGTATGTATGCATGTTTGTATTGTGTGTGTGTGTGTGTGTGTGTGCATGTGTTAGTGTGTGTGTGTTAGTAACAAACTAGAAGCATAAGTACTCAACACTGGGAAGATGGATAAATAATCCCTTTTAGTAGAAGTTTTGCTTATCTTTCTGGAACCTATGGTTTCATGCTGTAGGAAATTAGTATTTATTCCATCAGATCTCAAGTCGCAAATATTACATAACTATTGCAGTTGATGTGAATGAGCTACAACAATGGAGTGCCATTTATTATTTGAATTCTTGCTGAATAAATACAGTTTTTCATCGGCATGAAATTTTAAGTTCCAGAAAAATAAGAAAAATTCTATTAAAAATTCTATCTGTCTCTCTCTCTCTCTCTCTCTCTCTCTCTATATATATATATATATATATATATCTATATATCATCATCATCATTGTTTAACATCTGTTTTCCATGCTAGAACGGGTTGGACGGTTCGACCAGGGTCTGGGAAGCCAAGAGGCTGCACCAGGCTCCAATCTGATCTGGCAATGTTTCTACAGCTGGATGCCCTTCCTAACGCCAACCACTCTGTGAGTGTAGTGGGTGCCTTTTACGTTCCACCGGCACAGGTGTCAGGGGAGGCTGGCAACGGAAGCTGGCAATGGCCACTATCAGTTGGTGCATATATATATACACCTATCTATCTATCTATCTATCTATCTATCTACCTATCTACCTATTTGTCTGCCTGTCTGTCTATCTACCTCCCTCCTTTCTTCTCGTTGACTATTTCTCTTTCTAAGCTTTTCTTTTCTCTTCTGATGAAAGACTAATGTGCAAAACAGCAGAGACTCGTTCTCTTCCCATTGAAGTGTTATGCTAATACCACATTCGTTCAACATTGTCCTCTCATTGTCCTTTCATCGTTTCGGGGGTCAACATAATCAATGAATTACACACCGGTTTCGATGTAATTGACTTGTCCCCTCCCATAAAGTTTCAGGCCTTGTGTCTATAGTAGAAAGGATTACAGTTAATGCGCTCTGGGTATTGAAAGTGTGTGGTTTAATGATTAGGCCACTGGGTGTCTGATCATTTGAATGTGGGTTCAATTCCTGCATCTGGTGGCATGCCATCTCCTTCAGCAAGCCTCTTCACTTCATGCTGTTGCTGCAGCTGCTCCAGTCTGCTCAGGTGAAAACGAGCAGCTGCTGAGTGCATCCTCACATCTCTCTCTCTCTCTCTTTCTCTCTGTCTTTCTTTTTCTCTCTCTCTCTATCACTCTACTCTTGCAAGGGTGGACATGACGACGATGATGAATAACAAGAGGAAAATGATGTTAACAACAATGAGGATGATGTTGATGATGATGATGAAGATGGTGGTGAGGAAGGTGATTGTGATGATGATGATGAGGAGAATGAAGAGCAAGAGGAAGAGCAGGATGATAATGATGATGATGATATTGACAATGCTGTTGCTACTGCTGCTGCTGTTAATGATGATGATGATGATGATGATGATGATGATAAGATAATGATAAAGAAGATGAGGATGTTTCTGATCATAATGAGGAGGAATAGGAAGATGATGATGATGACATATCAACCATTATTTCTGTGGATCAAATCTAAGAAACAGACAAACCAAAGCAAATCTCAATGGATCCAAATCTAGTTGTTGTGTTTATTGTTTGTGTCCGTCCTTCATTAAAATAAATGGTTAAAGTGGCTTCAAGCTGGAATGACAACAAATTCTAACGATGCCAGTGCAGTTTAATTAGCAGCATTTCAATCTCTCAAGGTTAAACGAGACCAGTTTTAGACCTCTGACTTCCACCAAAACACAGTTTTGAATCTGGTGGTTGGTTCTGGGGAATAATTAACAATAAAAAGGTGAAGCACTTTAAAAGTTGACAAAAATAGAAAAAAATGGAAATAGAAAAGAAATGAAAGAAAAAGATTTGGCAGTAAAAGAAGAGAACAAAAACACAAGGAAACTAAAGAAATTAAAAGTGTCTTCCTGAGGTCAAAGTCTAAGGATTATTTTTTTTCTTTTCTAAATCATCATCACCACTACCATCGACACCACCCCACCACCATCATCATCATCACCACCACAACCATCACCATGACCACCATCATCACTACCTCCAGCAACATCACCATCCTCCCATTCTCATCATCATCAACATCATTTTCATCATCTTCCTTCCGTCTTCCTCCTCCTCCTCCTCCTCCTCATCATCATCATCACGACCAACATCCTCCATCTCCTCCTCCTTTGCATCATCCTAATCATCATCAATATCATCATAATCGTTATCCTTACCAACTTCCACATCATCATCAACATCATTCTCATCTTCATCATCGTCATCATTGTCCCTTTTTATCACCATCATAATTATTATTGTTATTGTACATATAAAGAAATCATTATTTGTATCATATACAAACGTGTGTGTGTGCATGCGTGTGTGTGTGTGTGTGCATGCATGTGTGTGCGTGTGTGTGTGTTGCTGGTAAATTATTTTCGTTTCTAGTATCAAAGTCGCTCCCTATCCATTCACCCTGATTCCTCCCTCTTGACACATTCACAAGTGTTATTCACTTCACATACAAGTACCGCAGCAAACATTGCCAAATGTAAATACACCGTCTCTTCCTTTCCTTCTCCATCTGCCTCTCTCTCTCCCCTCTCTCTTCGTCTCTCTCTCTCTCTCTCTTCATTTCTCTCTCCTCTTCTCTATTCGCAGAGGGTCTGTCATAGAATATCCTGGTGTTTCCTTTCACCAGACAATCAGAAATTTGACACTGCACTTTGCAGTGCATGCTTACAGTACACACACACACACACACACACATATGTATGTATGTATATGTAGATGTATAAATTAACTCTGTTGCTTATATAGACACAATGTGTTGTGTATGTGTGTGTGTGTATGCATATATAAATATACATTCACACAGACATATATGCACATATACACATACAATATATATAAAAACATCCATAAACATATATATATATATATATATATGGGCAAAGTTCAGAGAGCTCCTACCTCTGCTGGTGACAAAAGACCTCGCGATCAGAGTAAAAGATAGACTGTATGATGCATGTGTATGAACAGCCATGCTACATGGCAGTGAAACATGGGCTGTGAATGCTGAGGACATGCGTAAGCTCACAAGGAATGGAGCCAGTATGCTCCGCTGGATGTGTAATGTCAGTGCGCATACTCGACAGAGTGTAAGTACCTTGAGAGAAAAGTTGGACCTAAGAAGCATCAGATGCGGTGTGCAAGAGAGACGACTGCGCTGGTATAGTCATGTGGTGAGAATGGATGAGGATAACTGTGTGAAAAAGTGTCACACCCTAGCGGTTGAGGGAACCTGTGGAAGAAGTAGACCCAGGAAGACCTGGGATGAGGTGGTGAAGCACGACCTTCGAACATTAGGCCTCACCGATGCAGTGACTAGTGACCAAGACCTTTGGAAATATGCTGTGCTTGAGAAGACCTGGCAAGCCAAGTGAGACCATAAACTATGGCCTATGCCAGTGGTGTAACCAACCCACTTAGGTGTACCTTTCTTTCATTGGACACTAAACTCTGCTTGTGAAGAGCTGTTGAGGCAAGTGAAATCGAAATCAAATTCGATGACAGCACTGCATGACTGGCATCCATACTAGTGGATTTCTAAGAGCACCATCCGAGCATGATCGTTGCCAGGGCCACCGATTGAACCCCATGTCGGTGGCACGTAAAAAGCACCATTCAACCGTGATCGTTACCAGCATTACCTTACTGGCACTTGTGCCGGTGGTACGTGAAAACAACATTCGTGCGAGGGCATTGCCTGTGCCACTGGACTGGCTCCTGTGCAGGTGACATGTAAAAGCACCATTTGAGCATGTCGAATGTAGCCCATCTTTTATAGCAAGACACCCATAAAATTATCAACCATCTTACAAACAATAACTCTGAGCACCTTTTCAAACTCCACCCGTCTAACACCCGTGGACATATTTACAAAGTCAGAAAACAGCACAGCTCCCATGACTTTAGGAAACATTTTTTCACGCTGAGAGTTGCTGAAGCATAGAACAAACTGTCGGCATCAGTTGTTAGTTGTTGGAGCACTGCATCCTTCAAAACTTCCATGCTTTCTGAGATTCGCCAACACTACACCTGATTTCCTCCCCTCCATACACACACAAGCATACATTGTTCGCTTTCCAGACATTTGTATATTACTGCGTATACTTTATACACACTTTCTATCAAGTTGTGGTGCACCTGAGCACTGTATACAATAATTTCATTATTCATTATTATTAAAACAATGTATTATTATTGCAAACTGGCAGAATTATTTGCATGCTGAGCTAAATGCTTAGCGGCATTTCACCCGTTGTGACGTTTTGAGATCAAATTCCAGAATTGTTAGCACACCAGGCAAAAAGCTTAGCAGCATTTCATCATTCTTTATGTTCTGAGTTCAAATTCTGCCAAGGCCAACTTTACCTTTTATCCTTTCAGGGGTCAATAAAATAAGTACCAGTTGAATACTGGGGCTGATGTAATCAATTATCCTCCTCCCACCAAATTTCAGGCCTTGTGCCTTTAGAAGAAAAGATTATTATTATTATTATTAAGAATACTAAATCATTGCTTGTTACCAGCATGTGTGAGTTATTAATTTTGACATATATGGATAGAAATAGAACTAGAAGCGAAAGAGAGAGAGAGAGAGAGTAAGGGAGAAAAGAGGGAGAGAGTAGGGGAGAGTGAGAGATTTGAACTTAAATTTTCTCAATATGTCATTATGTGAAAAAAGAAAAACCAAAAAAGGCAATAAATGGTCAAAAAAAGTAAATGAAAATTCAACTGATTGGTACCATTTGTAGTTATGAGATGTACTTTAATGTAATAATAATAATAATAATAATAATAATAATGATGATGATGATAATGATAATATTGATAATGGCGTTGCTTTCTTTAAAGTGATGCCATGTGATGGAGGTAAATTGCTTATCCTTGTAACAGAGTTAACAAGAAAGGTAGTGGTGACAGTGGTAGTAGTTGTAGTGGTGGTGGTAGTAGGTGTTGTTGTCGGGGGTGGTGGTAGCAGTAGCAGTGATGGTCATGGCAGGTGTGGTAGTGGTAAAAGAGACCCTCAAAAAAAGAAGCAGGGACCTATTAGTTTTGGGTTGTGTAGGGTTCATGTAGGGTACACATGGTGACCAATGAGATTCTTTTTCCACATTCTTTTCCACTAATTTTATTTCTTGGATGGCAGCCAAGCTGGAGCACTGCCTATATTGACTTTGCTAGTCATTATTTCTTTCTTGCATTCACTTTATCAATTACTGTTTATCGAATCTCTAAGTTATAGCTTAAAAACCTATAAGAATACATCTTGATACTGGTTTACTCTAGCACAGTGCTTTTCAAACTTTTTACTGGAGCGGAACCCCAAGGAAACATTCCACTGGCTCGAGGAACCCCTGTGCAATAATTTAATAGTCTTATGCACACATATCTGCACAGGAGAATTAAAAATTACTGCCGATTTTAGCAGTTTTGTAACTTCTTGCGGAACCCCTGGACTGTACTGGCGGAACCCTGGTTGAAAACCACTGCTCTAGCAAACATAAACACATTCATGGACACACACACACGCACACATGTATATCAGAGGATTTATACAGTTTCTGTCTATCAAATTTATTCACAAGAGTTTGATTGCCTCAAAATTGTCATAACATACAACAGAATGAATGTACATAAGTATGTATGTATGTATGTATGTATGTATGTATGTATGTATGTATGTATGTATGATGTATGTATGTATGTATGTATGTATGTATGTATGTATGTATGTATGTACTGATGTATGTATGTATGTATGTGTGTGTGTATGTATGTATGTAGTGTATGTATGTACGTATGTACGTGTGTATGTATGTATGTATGTATGTAGTGTGTGTATGTATGTATGTATGTATATATGTATGCATGTATGTGTGTATGTATGTATGTGTGTATGTATGTATGTATGTGTGTGTATGTATGCATGTATTATGTATGTATGTATGTATGCATGTATGTGTGTATGTATGTATGTGTGTATGTATGTATGTGTGTATGTGTATACACACACACACACACACACTCACATGCACATATTTATATACTCATGCATAGACGTATATCAATGTCATGTTGTTAGTGTTGTTATTGTTTACACTTCTGTGTTGGTAGTCCCTGTGCTGCAGAAGCATGGTAGACTTGTACAGAAACTTGTTTTAGCAGTGATTTCCCTGTTACATAATGTTACATAACAAGATTTCAGCATTTCTGTAATGCAAGGTATGTGTTTTACGTACGTATGTATGTAAATGTATATATAAAAACATAAATACATACATACACATAGTTTCCATGTGTGTCTATATATATATATATTATATATATATATATACATATAATTTTTATATACATATTATATATACATATATACACATATATATATATATATATATATACATATATATACATATATATATAATATATATATATACATATATATATATATATATATATATATATATATACATATATACATATATATATATACCATATAGTGACCACTCTCTTATATTTTATTTATACATATATATATATATACATATATATATACTAATATACATATATATATACTAATATATTAAATACCATATACATATATATATATATATATATATACATACATATATATATATACACGGAAACTTTTTTTTTTTGCTGCCCACTATAACATGGGTGTTTTATAAAGAGCTACGTTACTACATTTTAACCCCAGGAAAATGTCTTTTCCAGCTGGTTAACTATACATACCCTGTGTCCAGTATATATATACTACTCATATCTCGTTTAGGGATTTTAGAACAAGCTGTTTTGCTCATTACAAGATCAGCAGCTGTTTGCACTTCTCTGTTTATATAATACAAGTAGGGATAATCGACTGCTATCTTTATCAGGTAGGTGTCCAGTACTGATGAAGGGTAAAGACCCAGAAACCATGGTCGCTGGTCTTGCCATGCTGAAAGGGAGTAATTCACTTCGTTACTCACAATATATATATTTCTTTACTACCCACAAGGGGCTAAACACAGAGGAGACAAACAAGGACAGACAAAGGGATTATGTCGATTACATCGACCCCAGCGCGTAACTGGTACTTAATTTATCGACCCCGAAAGGATGAAAGGCAAAGTCGACCTCGGCGGAATTTGAACTCGGAACGTAACGGCAGACGAAATACGGCAACGCATTTCGCCCGGCGTGCTAATGTTTCTGCCAGCTCGCCGCCTTCTTTACTCACAATATATAGCCTTGTGGACAGCCTTGTGCATGGACAGCTCATCAGACTCCATAGGGTCTGATTCGCTGTCCACAAGGCTGTAGCTTTTGTGACCAATGAAACCATTGGTCACTTGATGACCAGACTTTAAATTTTTGTTTTTATATTTTATTGCTCTATTCTTTAGTGTGCGTCTTTCTGATACATCGACAATCAATATACACACACACACACACACACATGCATATATATGTATATATACACACACACATGCATATATATGTATATATACACACACACATGCATATATATGTATATATACACACACATGCATTTATATATGTATGTATGTGTGTATATATATATACACACACACATGCATATATATATGTATGCATGTGTGTATATACATATACACACACACATAGATATATATATATAGATATGTGTGTGTGTGCCTGAGTGCGTGCCTGTGTGTGTGTGTGTGTGCCTGCATGTGTGTGTGATTCAGGCAGAATCCTTCTTCCAATGAAAGTTGAAAGGAGAGAGATAAAAGACAGAGAGAGAGAGAGAGGGGGGCGGAGAGCAGAGTTTTACCTCCTCCAAATTAGGTAAACATGTTGCACCAGACAAGGAACACAGGACCATTTGAGCTCCATACAGGAACGAGAAGTGGTCGGAGACACTGAGTGAGGAGGAAGAAGCAAAGAATAATAGGATGAGGAAGAGAAACAGGCAAAGTTGAGGATGAGGGGGAAAAGATGAGATGAGAGAGGAGTTGAAGGATAAGAAATGGTCTAACCCTTTAGTGTTCGCACTATTCTACCAAAATTAATGCTTTTTCATCCACTTTGTTTTGAACTAATCATGCATCATCTTGTAGCTTTGAGATTTTGATGAGGTAGCTGTTAATTTTTAAAACGATATTGTAGGGTTGGTGTGAGAGACCAGATCTGGCCAGTTTGAACATAAAACAGGCAGAATACTTTTGGCCGGATATGGCCAGTTTAAATGCTAAAGGGTTAATGAATTATGAGGAAAACGTGTTAGAATAGAAGGCAAAACCGTCATTTAAGCCTTCAGAGCTCAGGTTTCTCTGTCAAATTTGATGCTTACTTATTCAGTTTGTTTTGAATGAATCAGGAATTGTCTCATAACGTCTAGATTCCAATGATGTGATTGCTTATCTATAGAATGACATTGTAGGGTAGGTGTGAGAGGCTGGATCTGATCACTTTGAACATAAAACAAGTAGAATATTTGAGCTGAAAAGAGTTAACCCTTTAGTATTTAAACCGGCCATATCCGGCCAAAATATTTAATCTGTTTTATGTTCAAACTGACCAGATCCAGGCTCTCACACCTACCCTACAATGTTATTCTACACTAAGTAATTACACCATCAAGATCTTGAAGATATGAGATAATGCATGATTAATTCAAATCAATGGGAATCAATAGGCATTATGTTTGATGGAATAATCTGAACACTAAAGGGTTAAAGCTGTCAGTTACATGCCACGCAGTTTGAATGTGAAATATTGTTTCTTTCAATTCTTTGAGAATAAGGATCCACAGCATACATATAACTATGTTTTGAAAATGCCCCTGTAAGGGATCACTTTAACCCTTTTGCTACCATATTCATGCTGACATGCACTGCCTTTATATCAATTGATTTTGAAAAATAATGAAGAATTTAGTAAAATATTCAAAACAAATTAACATGAAATTTTGATGGAAGGTTTTAATTGAGATCATGTTGGAGTCTTTCGTTAGCATATTTCTGTTGAAAACAACAAAGAATTTAGTAAAATAATTTTCATTATTAAGCTGCATGTAATGACATGTAATGACATGCATAAGATCTGGTCATCAAATCTAAGTAGAGACTTCAAACTTGAAATATTCAAAGCCACAGTCGAACCAATTCTACTATATGGCTCAGAAACCTGGACGTTATCAAAGAAGCTTGAGAGGCGGTTGGATGGAACCTACACTCGCCTCCTTATGAGAGCTCAAAATCTCTCGTGGAAGCGCCATCCAACCAAAATGCAAATATATGGGAAACTACCACCTGCGTCATCTCTTGTGAAAGGTAGGAGAGTCCAGTTTGTTGGACATTGTTGTAGAGCTGAAAAAGAAGTAATTTCTACTCTTCTCCTCTGGAAGCCATCTACTCGCAATACCAGAGGGCGCACACTCTCCTACCCTCATGTAATCTCCAGGGATACAGGCATCCAGCAACAGGACCTCCGTAATGCCATGATGGACCGTGAAGTCTGGTGTAGCATGGTAAATTCCATTGTCTCGACCACGGTCGAACAATGATGATGATGATTAAGCTGCTGTTTGGAAAATAGATTAACTTGGAATTTAGATGAAAGTTTGAATTTAAATCACGTTAATATAGGAAGTTTGTATTACAGAACCAAGGGCAGTCTCCAGTGACAAAAGAGTTAAATTTAAAAAAGATTAAAAATGAGAGTCACTACATCATAGGTGTAGCTGTGATGTAAGAAGCTTGCTTCCTAACTACATGGTTCCAGGTTCAGTCTTACTGTGTGGCACCTTGGGCAAGTGTCTTCTATAGCCTCAGTCCAACCAGAGCCTTATGAATGGATTTGATAGACGGAAACTGGAAGAAGCCCGTCATATTTATATAGCTATGTGTGTGTCTATGTTTTTTCCCCATCACTACTTGGCAACTGGTGTTGGTGTGTTTACATCCCTGTGACTTAGTGGTTTGGCAAAAGCGATCAATAGAATAAGTACCAGGTTTTGCAAATCAATTATGTCCTGGGGGTCGATTCATTTGACAAAAATTCTTCAAGGCAGTGCCCCAGCATGGCCGCTGTCCAATGACTGAAACAAGTAAAAGATAAAGCCATTCGCCCTGCTAGAAATAGCAGCTAAATCTCTGCCATCTTAAAGAAGATAGGATATCTCAGATAATGCAGTATCTTGAGAAATTAGGTTTCTCAAAACCAGAAAGCAGTTGATTCAAAGATTACAGATCGAATCCTTCACTAAAACTGTAAAAGTCTGTAAGAAGTTTATCATTTAAATATATATGAGCATGTCTAGACATGCGACTATATGCAAGAGAATGCATACATAAAACATACAAATCTGCACATACATACATACATGAAGTACAACCAAAACCTTTCAAGGCAGTACTCCAGTATGGCCACAGTCTAATGACTGAAACAAGTAAAAGATAAGATTAAGGCTACATACATATATATATTATAGCATTTTTTTGGAAGCACTCCGTCGGTTACGACAACGAGGTTCCGGTTGATCCGATCAACGTAACAGCCTGCTCGTGAAATTAACGTGTAAGTGGCTGAGCACTCCACAGACACGTGTACCCTTAACGTAGTTCTCGGGGATATTCAGCGTGACACAGAGAGTGACAAGGCCGGCCCTTTGAAATACAGGTACAACAGAAACAGGAAGTAAGAGTGAGAGAAAGTTGTGGTGAAAGAGTACAGCAGGGATCACCACCATCCCTGCCGGAGCCTCGTGGAGCTTTTAGGTGTTTTCGCTCAATAAACACTCAACACCCGGTCTGGGAATCGAAACCGCGATCCTACGACCGCGAGTCCGCTGCCTGAACCACTGGGCCATTGTGCCTCCACATTATAGCATTACTCGTTATGTGACAATTAACATTGTAGTTAATTCATAATATCACTGGTTACAGTTACTGAGTTGTGGTGGCCATGCTGGGAGGCAGGATAAACATCATCTATTAATTATTTACACATTTCATTTTATTTTTCTCTTATTTCCTTCAGCTGCTAACATTAGGCGTTCATTTTGTCCTTCCCCTCCAAAAGTTGACAATACCATCCCGCTAACCGTGCAGAGAGTTCCAGTCGGAGGATACGTCAACTACACATGTAAAGATAACTTCTATGCATTCGGAATTACAACAGCCATGTGTATCATCAAGAACCACCAAAGAACACGTTGGATTGGTCCGGACATGATATGCGAAAGTAAGTGGGTGCCTCTTGTTTCTTCTTCATTCCACACCATCTCCATCTTCATCATCATCATCGTCAACATTTTAGCATCTGTCTCTCCCTGAGGCTTCATCAGATCCATTTAATCCCACCTACCCTTATATAATGCTGAGTAGCCGTGTATTTCCTCTACAGCAAGACACCTGATCCTGTCCCTCTATCATGTGAAGGTGCATGGCTTAGTGGTGAGGGTGTTGCACACCTGATCAGAAGATTGTGGTTTCAATTCCTGGACAGGGTGATGCAATGTACTCTTGAGCAAAACACTTCATTTCTTGTTGCTCCAGGCCACTCAGCTGACAAGAATGAGTAATCATGCAATGGACTGGCATCCCATCCAGGTGGGGGGAAGATATATGTACCTTGGAAACTAGGAAATCATGTGACATCAAGACTCGGTTACAACACACACACACACACAAATATTTCCTTCCCCTATTTTTGTTGTTTGTTTGATTATCACTTGTTTGTTTTTAGTTTATGTTTCATGTTGTTCCATATATTTCTATCTTTTGTTTCCAATCCAGAAATGTGTGGTAAACCACCCGACTCACCCAGAGCTTACCCCGTCAACTCTACTAAAGACCGTTACCCTCCATATATGGTCATAGAATACCGTTGCAAATATGGTCGACTGACCCTTGGGAGTGCTACGACCGTGTGTCGCAATGGTAAATGGAAAGCAGCCAGCTTCTTCTGCATGAGTAAGTTAACATTTTTGTATTCCTCCATTGCTGTTATTGTTTTGTTGTTATTTAGCCCCGAGTCAATTGTGATCCAGGGGCGGGATCAGTGGGGTGCTTTTATGTACCACTGGCATGGGTGCCATTTGTGTGACACCAGTATCTGCCATGATTGTGATTTTATGTGTGTGCATGTATATATGTGTGTGCATGTATATATGTGTATGTATGTATTTTTGTAAACACACGCACACACATATATAAATTCCATTTGAGTTTTTTAACCCTGGAGTTTACATTATAAAGCTTGTCCCATGGGTATTGGCTATAAGATACAACTAGATTCATTCATAGACTTGAAGAGTCGACATTTTCCAGTGATGCTGGAATAATATTAATCTCATGATTTATATCAAAATATTCCAGCTATAGTGGACGCGCAATGGCCTAGTGGTTAGGGCAGCGGACCCGCGGTCGTAGGATCGCGGTTTCGATTCCCAGACCGGGCGTTGTGAGTGTTTATTGAGCGAAAACACCTAAAAGCTCCACGAGGCTCCGGCAGGGGATAGTGGTGATCCCTGCTGTACTCTTTCACCACAACTTTCTCTCACTCTTACTTCCTGTTTCTGTTGTACCTGTATTTCAAAGGGCCAGCCTTGTCACTCTCTGTGTCACGCTGAATATCCCCGAGAACTACGTTAAGGGTACACGTGTCTGTGGAGTGCTCAGCCACTTACACGTTAATTTCACGAGCAGGCTGTTCCGTTGATCGGATCAACCGGAACCCTCGTTGTCATAACCGACGGAGTGCTTCCACATTCCAGCTATAATTTTTCTGGTAAAGCATTAATGAAGCAATAATGGAATTATGCAATAAAATGAGCAGCTCACTCCATTCTCCATGTTGAAACACACACATGTATATGTAAATGTATGTATGTATATATTTTTTTTGTGTGTGTGTGTGTATGTATGTTTGTGTCTTGATATCACGTGATAATTGTAAATGAGATTCACTGTCACACAAGCAGTGTCATTCATTTCCAACATTCTGTGGAAACATGTCCAGCCATAAAGAAATATGACTTTGTTTGGAATCAGGTGAGGGTTAGTGACAGGGAGGGCATCCAGCCATAGAAGATCTGCCTCAAATAAATTCTGTTCAACCCCAGAAAAACATGGTAAGTTGGGTGTTAAATGATGACGATGACGATAACAATGGTCCTATGACAAAACGGGCTTTTCAGTAAATGGCAGTTGATGGGAGTGGGAGGGGTTTGTCACACATCAAACATAATATACAATATAGCCATTCGTGTTTGTTGTTTGTTTTTCGCTCTTGTTGTTTTCTTTTATTTTTTTTCCGTATTACATATTACAGAACAGTGTGGAAGACCTCGGAGTGTTCCAAACACTGAGCTTATTACATCTTATCCCGACCAGAAACAGTTTCGAGAAAAAACCACTGTGTCGTATAAATGCAACGAGGGATACCACCAGACAGGCATCAATTTGGCATGGTGTTTCCGGGGCAAGTGGCGTGGACCTTACATTAACTGTACTGGTATGTTATTTTACTTTATGCTTTGTTATGCTGTGTTATGGTACATGACTTAGTAGTAAGAGTGTCAGTTCTGCGATGCAAATGATCTGATGGTTTGCAATACTAACTTCAGAAAACCTGCCAGTCACCTAGTCACCTACTGTTCTGGTAGACACACTAGCCAAATTGACTACATCCTTGACAGAAAAAGGGAAAGATGGCCACTTATAAATGCCAAAACCTTCCCAGGCGAAGAATGTACGCCACAACATAGACTGGTAGTTAGCGACTTCAGGATCAGGGCTAAATGGATGCCCAGAAGAAGACCAGCATGGAGGAGAAGGGTGTAGAAGCTTAAAGATCCTGCAAATGGACAGAGATTTAGAGACATATTACTCAAACCTTTGACGAAATAGAAGGGAATATATCTTCACACGATGTAGAAGACGACTGAAGGTTTCTACAGGGCAACCCACTGAGGGCCACTGACCAGATCTGTGGATGGTGCAAAGTCCCCTTATGACTCGAAATAACATGGTGGTGGAACAATGTTTTTGACAGGGCTATTAGAGAAAAGAAACAGGCTTGAAAGGACTTAAAGAACGGTGGTAGCAGGGAATTGTATCAGACTGCCAGAAGGGAAGCTAGGAGACAGGTTTATATAACCAGAGGGGAAGCAGATATGAAAAAATTCGCCAACGTTCTGCGCCATGAGGACCAAAGACTTGAGGTATTTCATGTTGCAAGACAGTGTGCAAGAGAGAATCATGATGTCGTAGGAGAGAAATGTGTCTGCATGGATGATGGTTCACTTGCACTAAACAAGGCTGCAAAGAGAGAGGTTTGGAGACACCACTTTGAAAGGTTGCTCATAAAGAAAATGAATGGGACAAAGAAAGTCTGCCAAATGTCGACCCAACAGAGGGACCAGCTATCCAAATTGACAGTATCTTGGTAGATAAAGCAATTAAGAGTATGAGGACAGAGAAAGCCCCCGGCCCATCAGGAATCATTGCAGAGATGCTCAAAATATCTGGTGGTATTGGCTATAGCCTAGTCACCCATATAGTTAACCAGGTGATACACGAAGGAGTCAACCCAATGACTGGTGTAGCAGCATAATAGTCAACTGCTTCAAAGGTAAAGGTGACGCTTTAGATACAAATAATTACAGATGTATCAAGTTGTTGCATCAGGTAATCAAGGTCATGGAGAGGGTCATATCCCAACTAATTAGGGAGAGAGTCAGTTTAGATGAGATGCAGTTTGGGTTTGTGCCAGGGAAAAGCACCACTGATGCTATATTTCTGGTAAGACAGCTGCAGGAGAAATACCTAGCCAAAGATAAACCTCTGTACCTGGCTTTTGTTGACATGGAGAAAGCTTTTGACAGGGTCCCCCAATCTCTTATCTGGTGGTCAATGAGGAAACTAGGGATAGATGAATGTTTAGTGAGAGCTGTGCAAGCCATGTACAGGGACGCTGTCAGTAAGGTGAGGTTTGGCATTGAGTACAGTGAAGAATTCCGAGTAGAGGTGGAGGTTCACCAAGATTCAGTCCCCAGCCACCTCCTATTTATTATAGTCCTCCAGTGTAAGCTATGGACACATAAGAGGTGCAGCAATGTCAAAGGAAGGCTAACTGGGAAAATAGTTTTGTATGTGGCAGATGCTCAGGAGCAATAAACATTGAAAATGTGCAGAGAACAACTTCCACCAGATTCCAGGGAGAAAAACTAGAAGTTGATAGCTTCCATTCGAGTAAGGTCATTGCCAGTGCCGCTAGACTGGCTCCTGTGTAGGTGACATGTAAAAACACCATTTGAGTGTAGCTGTTGCCAGTACTGCCTGACTGGCCCTCGTGCCAGTGGCACATAAAAGCACTCACCACACTCTCGGAGTGGTTGGCATTAGGAAGGGCATCCAGCTGTAGAAACTCTGCCAGATCAAGATTGGGGCCTGGTGCAGCCATCTGGCTCACCAGTCCCCAGTCAAATCATCCAACCCATGCCAGCATGGAAAGCGGACATTAAACGATGATGATGATGATTATATAATATAACCACCAATCCTATCAACATCCTTGTCTCCACCAACAAATATATACAGGTTTGTGTGTGTGTGTATGTGTGTGTGTGTGTATGTATATACATATGTGTCTGTATATATTAATTACTTAAACCGTCCAATATCATTCCCACCCTTCCCATACACACACAAGCTTAAAAATGTCAAGTCAATCTCACTAGAATTTTCACTTCCAAACTAAGACTTTACAACTTTGCAACATTCCAACCTTAGAGGTCACAGGTTCTAATCCTTCCCACCCTTCAATATATCATTAAAGTGGGAAAACAAAAACTAATGTCTTTGACCCAAACAATAATTTGTTTCATGTTCTAGGTTCCATTCAAAACAAACCACCAGAGTTTGGCATTTTCTATAATCTCAGATAACATAATGGACTTGTGGATTAACTTTAGAAGCATGTTTAAAAAAAGCATCTTAAATTCCACAAAACGGTCTGCTAAGGGCTACAGCAACCCATTTCACCAAATGATGTTTAACAAATACATACCCATCTTTTGCAAAAATAAAATAAAAATAATAATGATAATGATTTAATAAATAAAATTATAAGCTTTCACACCATACTGTCTTTCGAAAATAATCTAATATTAACCCTTTTGTTACCAACCCGGCTGAAACCGGCTCTGGCCCTGAGTACAAATGTCTCGTTTTCATAAGTTTTGAATTAAAATCTTCCTCCAAACTTTAGTTTCAATTTATGCTCCTAACACTAGCTTAATGATAACTAAGTTATTTTACTAAATTCTTTGTTATATTTAAAGTAATTAAAAGAAACACAGAGCATCTCAAAATAAATACAGTAACGAAAGGGTTAAGGCAGATAAACTCATATGACAGTAAAAAAAATAGGCATCAGTACATGCTGGAATTGAACCCACACCTCTTATTTTCATGATAATTGTGTTGATCAATTACATCAACATCCACTCCTTTTTTCTTTTCCATTATATACCCTAATATTAGACTATTTTCTAGAGTTAATATTTAATGAAGACTTATAATTCTATGTGCTAAATTTTCACTCACCACCATTTCCTAATTCATGCACAGGTTTAATTAATGATGGTTTCAAATTTTGATACAAGGCCAGCAATTTTGGAGGAGGAGGGCAAGTTGATTCCATTGATCCCAGAGATCAAATGCCACTTATTTTATTGACCCTGAAAGGATGTAAGGCAAAGTTGACTTCAGCAGGATTTGAACTCAGATGCTAAACATTTTGTTCAAATTGCAAATGATTTTACCACTTTGACATCTTAGTAATCAACAACAACAATTCATCTCTTGGTCCATGTCTTATATTTAGTCCTCATCGACGTAAAACAAAAAGGCAAAAATAAATTTGGAAATAGAATATTAAAAAGGCTATTGTGAGAAGTGCTAGATTCTCATAAAAGGGGACCCTAAAGATGTTAATAAAAGGGTACCGTAGTGGAAGCACTCTGTCGGTTACGACAATGAGGGTTCCAGTTGATCCGAATCAACGGAACAGCCTGCTCGTGAAATTAACATGTAAGTGGCTGAGCACTCCACAGACACGTGCACCCTTAACGTAGTTCTCGGGGATATTCAGCGTGACACAGAGAGTGACAAGGCCGGCCCCTTGAAATACAGGTACAACAAAAACAGGAAGTAAGAGTGAGAGAAAGTTGTGGTGAAAGAGTACAGCAGGGATCACCACCATCCCCTGCCGGAGCCTCGTGGAGCTTTTAGGTGTTTTCGCTCAATAAACACTTACAACGCCCGGTCTCGGAATCGAAACCGCGAGTCCGCTGCCCTAACCACTGGGCCATTGCGCCTCCACAAGGGTACCGTAGAGATATTCGTAAAAGGACACCGTAAAGATGTTTGTGAAACAGTACCCGAGAGTTGTTTGTAAAAGTGTACCCTACAATGAGGTCACCATTCTTATTGAGTTAAATGCATTTCGGTTCACATGACCCTGCTTCTTCACATGTCTGGTACTTTCCAGACAAGGATCTGGTGGTACCTTCTAAAAGATGAGGCAATGCACTAATAAAGAGCTGATGGTACTTTTCAGGCAATGAGCTAATGATCCTTTTCAAGTCCCATTTTCCCACCATTAAACATATACACCAGTAACTCCAAGAAATAAGAACATTGAGATCAGAATACATAAACTGCGATGTTAGAAGAGCTGCTTTTTGTTTGTAGAGTTCAAGAATCTGAGAATCTGAACAGCTTTTATTTCCCTATTCTAACAATTCTTCGCATGATGTTGTTTTTATTTTCACCCCAGACTATTACAGTCTTTGAATAGTTGTAATGCTGTTATTGTTGGAGTACCGTTTTTGGAAGAATTTGATAACGCATGTATGCCTCCTGTTTATGTGTGTATGTGAAAGAGAGAGAGAGAGAGAGTGATTGAATGTATACACACAAACATACATACATGCATATGTTCACTTATATGTGTGTAAATATAATTATGTGTGTGTGTGTGTGTGTATATATATATATATATACACATGCATATATATATTATATATATATATTTCTACACACACATGTGTGTGTGTATATATATATATATATATATGTATATATATATATATTATATATATATATATATATTTCTACACACACGTGTGTATATATATATATATGTATATATATATATAATATATATATATATACACACACACATATTTTATATATATTTCTACATCTATATAGAATATATATATGTATATGCATATGTATACACACACATAAAAATATATATATATATATTTATGCACACATATATATTTATATACATATATACACACGTATTTATGTATATACATATATACACTTGCTTATGCATTCACATACATGCGCACGCACACACACACACACGCATATGTATGTCATGGCTACATGAGATATTTTGTTATTGTTGTTATTTTTGTAAAAGAAGAAGGAGGGAGGCGGAGACTAAAATGCTATTTTTTGAAACGGTTTAAAATATTCCTGACTGAAATAAGTATTTCTTCCTTGTTTATTTTTATTAGTGAGTCGAGAAAAACTGAACGAGTTGTGTGGGGCACCTCCTGAAATTGAGAACGGAGAAGCGCGAATACGAGACGAACCAGTTCGTCATGTGATTTATTCCTGCGCCGATGGCATGAAGCTTATCGGATCTGCAACTCTGAATTGCCAAGCCAGGGGTGTCTGGGATAATGAACCGCCAAGGTGTTTATGTAAGTATGATTATTTTCGATTACATTCATATCTAATCTTCTGTGAAAATATATCTGGTTATGGGGAATTACCTTGCATGGAAACAGGTGAAGGTTTGTGACAGGTAAGGCATCCAGTCATGGAAAAATTTGGCTCAGCAAAATTCTGTCCACTCCATACATGCACGTAAATGTTTTAAAGGTTAAAACAATTATGATGATGGTGATGATGATGTTGATGATTTTCCTTCCATTTTATTGTTAGGTATCGGTGCATGTATAGTCAAATGGTTAAGAAGTTTGCTTTGCAACCATGAGGACATTGGTTCAAACCCATAATGCTGCATTTGGGGCAGCAGTATGATTTTTTTATAGCTTTGGGTCAAGGGTCAACCTGCAACTTCTGTGTGAAATTTTGTCCAGTCCTTGTGGTGTTGTGGTTTGTATATCTCAGTGACCCTGAGATTATGCTAGTAGAGTGCCAGCTCCTGGTAGCCCCTGCTCTCACCCCTACACTCCCATGCTGGACAGGTCAAAGGATAGAGGCCACACACTCAGAGGTAAAAATAGGTTTGTGTAGCACCAGTACCTACCTCAACCAAGATAAAAAAGGAAAGTTCTAGAAGCATTGATGACAATTCAAAACCATCAAGACCTGGGAGAGGAAGGCAGCCTCCTCCCCTTAGGGAAATTGGAAAAGAAACTGTAAGGAAAAGCAGGAATCCAATTGGAGAGGGGCAGAAAAGGAAGTCCCCAAGTCAAGAAGAGAAAAGTCATTGATGGCCTGTGCTATGTAGGGATTAAAGGGTTTGACCCTTTAGCATTCAAATTATTCTGTCAACAAATATCTTGCTTATTTACTCATTTTGTTTTGGATTAATCATGCATAATCTAATAACTTTGAGATTTCAGTGATGTGTTTGCTTATTTCTAGAATGACATTTCAGGGTAAGTGTAAGGGGCCAGATATGGCTTGTATGAACAGAAGACAAATGGAACATGTAGGCCAGATATGGCTGGTTTCAATGCTAGACTGGCTCTCCATCAGTTACATCAAGGGTTCAGGTGATCCGATCAATGGAATAACCTGCTCAAGAGATTAACGTCCAAGTGGCCAGACATTCCACAAATACACATATCCTTAATGTAGTTCCTGGGGAGATCCAGTGTGACGCAAAATGTGACAAGGCTGGCCCTTTGAATTACAGGTACAACTCATTTTTGCCAGCTGAGTTGACTGGAGCAATAAAGTGAAATGAAGTGTCTTGCTGAAGGACACAGTGCACCCCTGAGTATGGAAGTCAGAACTTTACACTCACGAGCCCTAATTGTTAAACCAGATGCCTTTAAATGCTGAAGGAGGGTTAAAGGAAGTAAATGTCAGGTGTAGAGAGACCCATCAGGTGGGTTTTACCTGTAATTGAAAAAAGTACTGTCTTGTTACACACTGTGTCAGATTAATATTACCTGTGAATTACGTGAAGGTACACATACCTCTGGAATACTCAGCCATGTTAATCCAGAAGCAGTCCATCCAGTTGAACAGGTAACTCAATCCCCATTGTCAAATGAGGCTTGTGGCTTAGTGGTTAATGTAGTCAACAGTGGAGGCGCAATGGCCCAGTGGTTAGGGCAGCGGACTCGCGGTCGTAGGATCGCGGTTTCGATTCCCAGACCGGGCGTTGTGAGTGTTTATTGAGCAAAAACACCTAAAGCTCCATGAGGCTCCGGCAGGGATGGTGGTGATCCCTGCTGTACTCTTTCACCACAACTTTCTCTCACTCTTACTTCCTGTTTCTGTTGTACCTGTATTTCAAAGGGCCGGCCTTGTCACTCTCTGTGTCACGCTGAATATCCCCGAGAACTACGTTAAGGGTACACGTGTCTGTGGAGTGCTCAGTCACTTACACGTTAATTTCACGAGCAGGCTGTTCCGTTGATCGGATCAACCGGAACCCTCGTCGTCATAACCGACGGAGTGCTTCCTCCTAATGTAGTCAACTGGGGATCATAAGTTCATGAGTTCAATTCCTAGAAGCATGCTGTGTCCTTGAGCAACACACTTTATTCCTCATTGTTCCAGTCTTCTCAGCCAGCAAAAATGAGTCATATTTTTTAAAATTAATTTTTTGGAAATATTTTTAATAAATTTTTTATAAGCTGTTAATGAATTTTTGAAATGAGTAAGAATTTTGCTTTACTGAATTTTTTTAAGGAATATTTTTTTTTCAATTGCAGTGAAACCAAGTTTCTGTGGCAAACCTCCTGCCATTCTGGAAGCTCGGCACAATGCTTCTTTAGTCCGACCAGCATTTCCTCATGGCAGTGCCCTCTTGTACAGTTGTATTCCTGGTTATTTCCATGTTGGTAACACCATAGCAAGGTGTGATGGCACTACGGCAAGCTGGAAAGATCTTACTATGAAATGTGAACGTGAGTATTTCAGTTTCAAATACTATAATCTTTTATTTTTTTATTTTATCTTTTAATTCTTTATCTTTTATTTGTTCCAGTCATTTGACTGTGGCCAAGTTGGGGCACCACCTTGAAGGGTTTAGTTGACAAATCAAGAATGGCAGATGCATTTTGTCCTACTTGGAACCCTTTTCACAAACCCTAGTACGATAAAACGTTTATTGTTCATATGATCACAATGACATATATAGTGTTTTAATATAAGTTTATGATGAAATTTTATCTCACACAATAACCACAGTATCATGTCTTAAAAGAGTGCTAATACATTTAGTATGATATACAGATAGTAATTTTAATATAATACTGTTTCATTTGTATTAATCCAGCAAGCTTTCCCAATACCAGTGAATGTATTACTGTTTCCAAATTTAGCTGAAAATAAGCAACTAATCATATGCATAGCACTGATAAGCCTTAACAAAGGCAAAATATCTCTGTCATTCTTGTGAGTTACTGTGTTATTCTGTTTTTAAACAAACAAACCTATGTAGAGATTTTATCTCAGACAAATACTACAGCTTCATGCCTTTCAATGGTGTACATATATTTAGTAAGAAACACAGATAACGATTTTAATTTGAAGCAGTTTCAATTGCATTCACTGAGAAAACATAAATTTTACTGATTGTGATCATGTCTGGAAAAGTATGAATATCACAACATCCCATTTCCACAATTGCATAGTCTGTGTTTCTGTTTCCAGCAATGCATTGCAGTCCTCCAGGTGAGATTTCAGGTGGACGAATCGAAGGAAGTAAATACACGTACATGTCGAAAATATTCTTCCACTGTGACATTGGACACAAGTTGATTGGTCAGAAGTTTCGAGTGTGCCAAGAAGACGGTAACTGGGACGGGCCAATGTCCACTTGCCAACGTGAGTAGATTGTTCGAGGAATTTTTTGCCTTCTTTCCTTTTATGCTATCGTGAGCACATTTCCATATTTTGTCCTATTTCAAATTCAGTGTATGTGTATATGTGAGCATGTGTATCAGGTATGTGTGGGTGTATACATACTGTGTATGTATGTGTATATGTATGTATGTATGTGTGTGTATATATATATATATATATATATATATATTTATTTTATAGAAGGAGCTTCTACAGGACTAGAACTGTTTCATTCAAAAGAAATCATCAGGAAGCTCCTGTTGATTTCTTTTGAATGAAACAGTTCTAGTCCTGTAGAAGCTCCTTCTATAAAATAAATTAATTTACTCTGCTATGTATTGAGTACCTTATTTACTGTGGTTAACCCCGACTCAACCCAGGACCTACATATATATATATATATATATATTTATATGTATATACATATGTAAGCATATAAATGTGTGTGTATGCAGTACATACAGGGTGCAGTGAACAAACTGTTGTCTAAATTATGCAAAAATGAAAATAACACTGACATCTCATTTTAACAAATATATTTACCAAAATTACATAAAAATATCTTGAAATACTAAAGAGTAAATTTATTCAATAAAATCGCCATTGGCTTCAACCACGACCTCCAGACCACTTTGGAATCTCCTGCAACTCTTCTGGATGGTCTCCTTGTTTAAGTTAGTGAATGGTATCATAATCCTTGCCCTCAGCTCATCTTTGCTGTTACAAGGGAGTTTTGTTGGTCTCTCACTTGACTGCACCCCACACATAATAATCAAGGGGGTTGCAGTCTGGGGAGTTGGGTGGCCAGATGTTTGGGATTATGTGGTCGCAGAAATTGTCTGACAGCCACGACTTGGTTCTCCTGCTTGTGTGGCATGGTGCAGAGTCCTATTGCCAGACATAGGGTATTCCAGCAGCTACCCTCTTCACCCAGGGCAGAATTACCTCCTCCAGACACTTGATGTAGGCCTTCATGTTGAGTCTGAGGCTGTGTGGGAAGATGAATGGAGGCATAACATCACCACCATCAGTGATCATTCCAAACACCATGATGTTGACTGGATGTTTGATTTTTATCACTCTTGGTACATGTCCTCAGATTAACACTCAAACACTTTGTAATGTTTGTATTGGAGCTTTTGGCACAAATACCAAGCAGTTCAGCATGTTGTTTCCAAATTTCTGGCAGAGTGAATTGCTTTATTTTTAGATCCAGTCCACCACTGTCCGCTGTACATATATATATATATATATATATATATATATATATATATATAGATAGATAGATATAGATAGATAGATAGATAGAAAGAGAGAGAGAGAGAGAGAGAGAGAGAGAGAGAGAGAGAGGCCACTTGCAAGAGATGCCTTAAGCCAACAGGTTTTGGGATCTGATGATAAAGCTAAGCCCTTTATGGTCGTGAAATCTAAGGTAATCCCATAAACCAGCCTTATCTAACTTATATATATATATATATATATATACATATATATATGGCATTTATTTAAAATAAAGCTGAAAGTTTGTCTCACATCTTGCTTCACTTCACTGATAATTGCAAGGATATGAAACTTGAGTTGCAAGACAAATTCTCAGCTTCAGTTTTAAATAGAAACTATATCCTCTTCAAAATGTATTGAGCACTCCCTTCTCATTTATCTGACTTTAAGCAATGTACATATATATAGAACTCTCAAACTCAACTCTCTCGGTCACAAATGACCCTGGATGCACCTAAGAGCTTCCCTTTTGGGGTACAAGTCTGGGCAGAAAGTCGCCTCACTGGTGAATGCACAATCTAGGGTTGTTTTTATGGAAGACCAGCTGTCACCTATGCATAGCAACCTCCCCCTCTCCACACCACCGATGTTATCCAAGGGAAAAGCAAAGGGGCCAATACAGCTTGGCACCAGTGACATCGCAACTCATTTCTACAGCTGAGTGAACTGGAGCAACGTGGAATAAAGTGTCTTGCTCAGGAACACAACATGCAGCCCAGTCCAGGAATCGAACTCACAACCTCACAATCATAAGCTCAATACTATAACCACTGAGCCATGTGCCTTCACACACACATACACACAAATATAATATATATATATATAAATATATTTACTCTTTCCATTTTCTTTTCTCGTTCCTTTCTGTAGAAGAACTTGTCTCAAAACATCAAAGACTTCTTCCATTTTTCCTGAGCATCAAACTAATCCACCTTATTTGTGGCTCCCTCACTTGTCTCTGCCGTCAGGTTTTTGTACACCTGAACTATAAACGTGTGTGTGTGTGTGTCCACCAGTGGCTTACCCAGTAAATTTATTCAACATAACCCCAGCTCCATACATATAAACCCAATGCACCAACTGGCCCCCTTAACAACACTAACACTCATAATTACAACTATAATGCCAATGCTAACACCTGACCCTTAAATGTACCACAATGCCCAAATTTACCTCCTGTCATAACAGAGAACATCCCAGAGGATACCACCAAACACAATAATTATCATACCATACAACCCAACAACACCATCCTGAACTCCTTATCAAATGATAACTTTAGCACCAACTATAATAATGAACTGAACACCAATTCCTCACTAAATAACAATCCCCTTACAAGCTCATCTGGACCACCCCCTACAAACCTATGCAGCTTCAGCTGCCCAACCTCCTGTCCTATAAATAACCAGTCTCACTAAAAACATAGTTTACAAGTGCATAATATCAGCTAACAACCAAGAGGGATAAAAATCAAACATCCAGTCAACATCATGGTGTTTGGAATGATCACTAGTGATGGTGACGTTATGCCTCCATTCATCTTCCCACACAGCCTCAGACTCAACATGGAAGCCTACATCAAGTGTCTGGAGGAGGTAGTTCTGCCCTGGGTGAAGAGGGTAGCTGCTGGAAGACCCTATGTAAATTTATATTTACATTGGCCCATGTAGCACCACTTTCAATGCTAGAGTGAGCAATCACTACTCTAGCTTCAAACCCCAAACGGTTCCACTGGGGTCTGGGAAGCCAGAAGGCTGCACCAGGCCCAGTCTGATCTGGCAATGTTTCTACGGCTGGATGCCTTTCCTAATGCCAACTACTCCATGAGTGTAGTGAGTGCTTTTTACGTGCCAGACGAGGCTGGCAAACGGCCACAATCAGATGGTGCTTTTTACGTGCCACTGGCACGAGGCCAGTTGGGGCCTTTCCTAATGCCAACTACTCCATGAGTGTAGTGAGTGCTTTTTACGTGCCAGACGTACATCGTTATCTCAACTTATCAGTAAACTAACACTTGATTCAATCCCTTACACTCTCAAGTGGTCCATAGTCACCCACACCAAACCTTACAGCGGATATAATAACAAGTGTGATCTCTGCACAGCTGAGTTCATGGCTATTTTGCAATCCACAGACCATCTCAATGAATGCAGCTGTATGATATTCACCTGAAAACACCAGACACTAAATTTATTCTCAAAATACAAATAATTACAACTCCACCCGGCCCTTAACTCCCCCTAACTCTCATATATATATATATATATATATATATATTTTTTTTTTTCTCACTCATCCACCCTTGCAACCACTTTATATATACACATATATGTGTATATGCAAATTTGTTTAATACATTTGTGAGTGTGTAATATATTGAAAAACGAAGCAAGAGCATCTGCTAGTGAGTTTAAATGATATGATTACTTTAACAGGAGCTAAAAGCGATGGTGGGTGGTGGTTGGGACAAACATAGACACACAAATACATACATACATACATACATACACACACACATATATATATATATATATATGTATATATATATATATATAAAATCAAAATCGAAATCGATCAACATCAATGGAAATTGCAGCTGTGATACCAGTGCCGGTGGTACGTAAGAGAACCACCCGAACGTGGCCGTTGCCAGCGCCGCCCCGACTGGCCTCGTGCCGGTGGCACGTAAAAAGCACCATCCGATCGTGGCCGTTTGCCAGCCTCGTCTGGCACCTGTACCAGTGGCACGTAGAAAGCACTCACTTCACTCATGGAGTAGTTGGCATTAGGAAGGGCATCCAGCCGTAGAAATATTGCCAGATCAGACTGGGGTGGTGCAGCCTTCTGGCTTCCCAGACCCCAGTTGAACTGTCCAACCCATGTTAGCATGGAAAGCAGACGCTAAACGATGATGATGATGATATATACACACACACACACACACATATATATATACGATGGGCATCTTTCAGTTTCCATCTACTAAATCCACTCACCAGGCTTTGGTCAGCCCGAGTGTCACCATCATACAAGCAGTGTCATCTGTTTCCATGGAAACATGTTTGGTCATGGGTGAATATTATTTTGTCTGGAAACAGGAAAGGGTTGGTGACAGGAAGGGCATCCAGCTGTAGAGAAAATCTGCCACAACAAATTCCATCTGACCCACGCAAGCATGGAAAAAGTGGACACTAAAACGATAACAGGGAAAGTTGTTTGTGCAAAGAATTTAAGTTATTCACAAACAAATCCTTAGACTTTTACCAAATTTCCTGCACCCACCCATTCCGTATAGAAAAAGCTTGAGATGTTTCTAAGTGCAGCCCCACCTTCTTAGATGAACCGATATCGAACAAAACACAGTGGGATAAGTAAATGGTTTACTATTAGTTTACACAGTTTAACAAGTTCAGATTATTATTTTTACCAAACTATTAGCGACCGGAATCAGAGAACATTGTCTCAGTTTTCTTCAATAATTAACACTGTAGTTGTTGTTGTTATTGTTGTCAGTATAAGTTCCAAGCAATGAATACATGGGTAACCACTCTCTTGAGTTGGGGAGATATTATTATTAGTAGTAGTAGTAGTAGTAGTAGTAGTGGTGGTGCTACTACAACTACTATTATAGTCCCCAATGTCTCGAGCTCATATGTCCAATGAAAGAAATAACTACCACCATCATCATCATATGTTCCAAGCAACAACTACATGCGCAATCACTCTCTTGAGATATGGAGATACTACTACAACTACTACTACTATTACTACTACTACTACTACTGTTTCTTTATTTTTATTCTCGTATTTCTGTTAATCTTTGATGTTTTTCTAAAACATTTATGCTTTTTCAGAGAGTTTAGGTCGAGTCTCTGCAATTGTTTTAAACTTATTTTAACCTAGATTTCTTTTTTACACTTTTATTTTTCATCTTCTCCTTGTTTCAGTCATTGGACTGTGACCATTCTGGGGCAATGCCTTGAAAGGTTTCTAGTCAAACAAATCACCTCCTCTCCCACCATCCTCACACCCCACCCCCTCTAGTTTTTTTTTTCCTTAAGTCTGGTACTTATTCAGTCAGTTACTTTTCCTGAACTGTTGAGTTGCAGGGACATAAACAAAGCAACATTGATTCTAAATCAGTTGTGGGGGTAAAAAAACAAACATACAAACACACACACACACACAATGAGCTTGTGAGGGGATTGTTGTGTGTGTCCCCACCAATGGCTTACCCCACCCTAGTAAATTTATTCAACATAACCGTCAACTCCATACATATAAACCCATTGCTCCAGCTGACCTCCTTAACAAAACTAACCCTCATAACTAGAACTATAATGCCAATGCTAACGCCCAACCCTCAAATGTACCACAATGCCCAAATATACATGGACGTACGGACAGATGGGGCTGATAGATATAATCTATGTAATCCCCAAAATTTTCTTCCACTCCCTGTGCAATTTGTAAATCCAATGTTCATATGATGAATAAATTTAGTTTAAGGTCACTGAGTGCAGTAGAAAAACACAAAACAAAAGAGGATTATACATTTTTAATCAGCTGATTAAAAAAAGGACTAAAAGTATATAATTCTCCATTCTTTTGTGTTTCTTGGTATCAAGACAAAACATCATTGCAATCATATCCTTGCCAAGCCATCGGATCTCTTAAGACGTCTTTCCTGGATTCTGTGGTGTATGTATTGTCCACCTGGATGGGAAGCTTGTCCATCACAGGATAACTCCCTTTTCCCAGTTGAATGGACTGGAACAATGTGAAATGGAGTATTTTGGTCAAGAACACAATGCATCAGCCAGTTCAGAAATTGAAACCACAATCTTATGATCATGAATGCAGCACCCTCACCACTAACCCATCCGTTTCCACATTTTATATATGTGTGTATATGTGTGTGTAAAAAAGTGCTGTTCTCTAACTGTGGAGGGAACCTGTGGTAGAGGTAGACCCAGGAAGACATGGGACGGGTGGTGAAACATGGTCTTTGAACTTTGAGCTGCACAAAGGCAATGACTAGTGACCGAGACCTTTGGCGATATGCTGTGCTTGAGAAGATCTGTGAAGCCAAGTGAAATTGTAGTTGTGGATGATGCTGGTATCATGTAACTGGTGCACAAAAAGCAGCTTTCAAGCATTGGGCCTCATGGAGGCAAAGTGGCTGATGCCGGTGGCACATAGAAAAGCTCCTTTTGAGTTTTGGGCCTCACAGAGGCAAAGTGGCTGATGCCGGTGGCACATAGAAAAGCTCTTTTTGAGTTTTGGGCCTCATGGAGGCAATGACAAATGACTGAGACCATAGCATTATTGAAAGACTTGAGAAGAAAACCCATCAAGCCAAGTAAAATCAGTCATGGCAGATACTGGTGTCACACAAATGGCACCTGTGCCAGTGGCACGTCAAAGCACCCAGCTTGCTAGCCCTGGTCAAACCATCCAGTCTATGCCAGCATGAACAATGGACGTTAAATGATGATGATAATGGTATATATATATACATAAATATATCGGTTGATTCACCAGATGTGGTAAATTACAAAACTCAGTATAGATGTAGAGTATTCCTTAATCCTTTAGCATTCAGGTTGCCATGTCAAATGTAATGTTTATTCATATTGTTTTGACTTAATTATGTATTATCTTGTAGCTTTGATATTTTGAAAATGCGATTGTATATTTTTAGAATGACATTGTAGGGTAGGTGTGAGTGGCTAGATCTGACCAGTTTGAACATATTACAAGTAGAACATGGCCAGTTTAAATGCTAAAGTGCTTATCCATTGTAGCTAAAAGACTCCAATATCCAGTTCTCAGAGTTACTGGTTTCTGATTGTCAGCTGGAAAACCAAGTCTGCTTTTCAAACAATCAATATTTCAAAAGAAAAACAACTCCAGATTATCAACTGATTGGACACTTGTGACCAGTCTTGATCACAGCTGTCTGACAAACAGATACATGAAACTCTGAGTAACAGCTTTGGTGATGTTTTTGCAGCTTTGATAAAAAAAGCATATTACTCTACATTCGGTATTCGAGTACTATTTTTTTTCCATCATGTTTTGCATTTATGTGCTTATTCTGGTAATATATATATTATTTATAGCTTTTAAATTCATTTATGGTAACATCAAAGGTATGCAAATGAAGCTCCTATTTCATTATGCTGGCTACCGTCTAATGATACTGACTAGTGAGTTAGTCTTTCAGGGTTGCATCATGGTTATACCGATATAATGTAGGATAAATATAAAAATAACAATAATTCTAGGATGGAAGTTATAAATATTTAATACATCTCTATGATGTATTAAATATTTATAAATTCCATTCTAGAATCATTGTTATTATATTATTTATATATATATTATGTATACACATATACACACTTATGTGTGTGTGTGTGGTTTATAGATTAGAAACAGGTGTTCTCTATATAGAATACACTAGGAAGTATTCAAGAGATTTGAACTTGAGCCAGCAGATGAGTAAATGTAATGAGAAGTAAGTTAAGCAAATCAATTTACACAGAATATTACATTTAATGGCAGAAAATGTATATGATGTGTACGGATATGAAATAGTCCAACTTAGAAAATATAAATGATATCAGGAGTTAAATGAGTAGAGTTTTACAAGTTGAACAGCTGTTTCTGCGAGCTTGGTGGTCTGGAATAATAACAGTTACTTGGATCCATTATTGGATAATGCCACTTCCGTCTTCAGGAGAGAATTTTACATTTCAGGTGTAGACAGGATGGAGTTTAAAGATGGAATGTATATTTTTTTTTCTGTTAAATGTATTGAATATTGTGTGTAAATCGACTTGCCTAACTTGCTTGTCATTACATTTACTCATATGTGTGTGTGTGTGTGTGTGTGTGTGTGTGTTTCTAGCAATATAGGTTTTTTATAATATTCTAGTCACATTTAGTGACAATTATAATTCTCGTTTTTTTGGTGAAACATTGCAACCTGTTGTTTATATTAATTTTGTATATATATATATACATATATACACACATATACACAAACATATGCATTTATAAATGTATGTACATTAATGAATTCATACGTGCACAGAGAAATACATACCTGAATACACACACACACACACACATAGACAGGCAGTAGAGCATGACGCAGTCCGCTGGCTTACCAGCTCCTGTTAAACTGTCCAACCCATCGCAGGTGGACATTAAATGATGTTGATATAATAAACACATATAACTGAATTTCATATCTTATCATATTTCAGGTGAAGTGTGTCCCGTCTTGGAGAAACCAGAGAATGGTGGCAAGTTTGGCAGCAATAAATACAATGATGTGACAAAGTATGTCTGTTACAGTGGCTTCAAATTGGTTGGCGATGTAGAACGTAGGTGTACGGAGAACCTCACGTGGACAGGCTCACAACCGAAATGTGTTGGTAAGTTGAGTTTTTGATTACATATCATGGGACTGTCTGTCTGTTTGTCACAATAGAAATGTAGAATCTGGGAGATCTATGAACTAATCCTGTGTTTCTGTTGGCAAATACTAAGTATGGAAACACATATCTTCTATTTTCAGTTGCTCCTCTTCTAGTCACCATTATCTTTATCCTCATTCCAGTTACTCCCATCCATCTTTATTATGATCAGGGTCACCTTCTGTATCCCCTAAAGCAAGACTCTTGGCCTTTGTCCCTCTATCACAGCAGTCACCACCTTTCTTTGCAGCACAGACTGGTTCCATGCAAGGCAGTTTTTTTCCCATGAATCAGGGATAATGTATATTACTAAGCACAATAAAATGCATATTATATAATTCAATTATCATATATATATATAATACACACACACACATATATATATATATATAGGGAGAGTTCACGAAAAAAACAAAAGACGAAGATAGGTGGTGTACAAAACAAACAGATGTATTAGTATAACGCTCAAGATTTAAAAAAGTCTTTTACGTTTCGAGCCTACGCTCTTCTACAGAAAGGGACACAGAAAAAAAACAAGGAGAGAAACAAGGAGAGAAAAAAAGGAGAGAGAAAAAAAAAGAGAGAAAGAAAGGATATAGTATATAGGAAGCATTTCTACCACTTCTACACACCACTTTTTTTGGATAATGGTACTGCAACTATACCATCTTTATATATTTTTATTTTTATTTCTACATTCATTCGCCTTATTTCCTTCCTTTTCCAAAATAATTCCTTATATTGAACTCTAATATTTCCTGCTATTTAACCATCTCACATCGTCTCTGATGGAGGGATATCCCTAATATCTCAGAAACAGCTGTAAGACTAACTTTCTCTTTGTCAATGTCCTGAAAATTCCACACAGCCTTGACTTTGCTGGGTCATATGATGATGATGATGATGATGATATATATATTCAAGTTTTTGAAAAATTCTGGCCTTATTTGAACTTCAGGGCATGCGATCTACCTATGTGCCAAAAATCATTAAAATCGGTTGGACGGTGTGGGAGGGGTTACAGTAACCCCAAACACTCACACAGGCAGACACCTCCTCCTTCTCCTCTTCCATTTCTCTTCCTTCTCCTCCGTCACTATCCTGATGTCATATGGGCCACATATCTTTTGTATCTTTTCGGAGAGTCCTTTCACATAGGGTAGACAGACTGTGGACGGTTTATCGGTTTCATCCTCTCTTTTCTTCGTAATTGGAGTGGAGAGTATGCTTTTGGGGTAGTTGTTGCTTAATAGATTGTTACTGAGCTTGATCATTTCTTTGTGGTGGATATCGCGATCGCTACTTATATTCATTGCTCGGTGTTTTAGGCCCTGAACAATTCCTCTCTTTACACTGTATGGATGTGCCTATAGTAGAAAGGATTATTATTATCATTGTTATTATCATTATTATTATTATTAAGGCAGAGAGGTGGTAGTGTCATTAGCATGCCAGACAAAATTGTTTAGCCGAACTTCTTTTGGCTTTACATTCTGAGTTCAAATTCAGCCGTGGTCAACTTTGCTTTTCATCTTTGCAGGATCAATAAAACAAAGTACCAGTCAAGTGCTGGTCGATGTAATTGACTTGCCCCTCCTGCTAAAATTTCGGGTTTTGTACCTATAACAGTGGATTATTATTATTGTTACTACTACTACTACTACTACTACTACTACTACTACTACTACCAATACTACCACTACTACTATTTTAATATTAATATTAAGATTTTTATTTATGTTATTTATTTTTATTATTATTCTCAGCATTCCAGTGTCGAACTCTCAGACCACCAGCCAATGGTCACGTTGTTGCAGAATATTCTGTGAATAGTTTGGCAAATTATTCCTGCTACATTGGTTTTGAATTACAAGGACCCTCTTCAAGACGGTGCCGAGAAGACGAAACATGGACAGGAACAGAACCACAATGTATTGGTAAGAGCAAGAACACAAACATTTTTTATCTGATAAACAAATAACTATCCAAAAAAAAAAAAAAACACAAATGATATTGTTAAATTGAAGATAAAGATTTTATAACATGTTGCTATAGCAACCAAAGTTAATATAAATAATATAAATCCAGCTTATAAAGTTACCAATTTTTTGTGAAGTTCTGCCAACTTTTATATTTGTGTGGAAGAAACACCAGTTGTTTTGGCGTTGTAATCTATCAAACTCCTGCTAAGTCTGGTGTTCTTCACACAGTTGTTCTCTGTTTTCATCTTCTTTATTCTTCTTTTTCTTCTTCTTCTTCATCTCTTTGTTGTCTTCTTCCCTCATTCTAGTTTGGCTTATTCTACTTATGTTGGTTCTCTTCTTCCATCTTATTTTTCTTTCAAGCCAGTTTTCCTTTATTTCTTCAGTATTCTTTCTCAAATTTCCTCCTCCTCCTCCTAACTAAGACTGATTGCCATTCGATGATGAGTGAAGTTTGTTGCTGTTAACAGTTTGAATCAGAAGGCAGAACCACTAGTTAGATAATTTCTAGTTGTTGTAGCAATCGCTGGACAGCTTTAGAATGGTAGGTGAGAGAACACTTCTGGCACAATAAATAATTTGAGTCCCCCTTGCTTTTGTTCGAAATTCTAGTGAAACGAAAAATTTCTGTAAAAATTATAGAATAGTGTCAACAACTACTAACTTGGAGCTCCATTGGTGGCAGTTGTATGAAAGTTTAGTCTTCTTGTTAGTAGGGAAACATTGCAATATGTGTAGCTTCTCACATAAACAAAGACTGCAGATACACACTCCTGGTAAGTCAGAAGTAGGTTTGTAGAGTATGATCTAGGTTATATTAGGCAGAATATTTACCAGGTCTCACAGTCTCCAGGAACAGGGAGGTGGAATTTTCCATGTCTCTGGACTTGAAGGAGTGTATGTGTTAAATGAAATTTTCATTGAAGTTAGTGACTGTGGGTCCCATATATTTCTTTGGGATACCATCAGATGAATTGATTTTGGTGCTTGCAGCTGAGTGCCTGAGATAAAAGCAGTACCTGGGATAAAGGCAGTACCTGGGATAAAGGCAGTACCTGGGATAAAAGCATATGCTTTATTTCACATTTGCAGTATGTAATATTATCTAAACAGCACAACGCACTTGTTTTGCAGATAACTGCTATCTCTAAATTCCAGAATTCTATCATGAAGCCATGTTTCGGAAGTGGCTACAGACATTAAGTATATACAAAACAGTTTTATTTTATATACAAAGTTTATTATATCATCACCCACACGGATGTGTAGTGAAGAAATTTGCTTCCTAACCATGTGGTTTGGGATTCAGTCTCGCTGTGTGCCATCTTGAACAATTGTTTTTTTTTACTGTAGGGATTAGGTTGATCAAAGTCACTTGAGTGAAAGTGATAGGAAAAGAACTGAAAGAAGCTCATAGTGTGTGTATGTGTGTATGTATGTATGTATGTATGTATGTATGTATACACCCATATATACACACATGCATGTGTGTTTCTCTGTCTGTGTATTTGTTTACAATTGCATTCTGCAAAAATTATAACCTATAAGCAGAGTGGTTGTCATTTCGGTCAACAAATCAGCTGCTCACTTCAGACTTTCAAGGATGTGCGATAAGGTTAGGATTAGTGACAGGAAGAGCACCCAGCTATAAAAAAATGCTCCAATATATCCATCTAACTCATACTGGAATGGAAAAACATGGATGAAATCAAGTAAACATGCATGCGTATGTGTATATACACACACACACACACATTTGTGTATGTATATAAGCATACATATCTACTCTTCCAGCATATTTACCTTGACCACCCCACCTCATTATTAATCAATCACTCAATATATTACTTATTGATTTCTTGCTTTTCTACTTTAACCAGTCTCTTCATTGCTAAATTCTCTGTATTTTTACAGAAACTGGTTGTAAGGCACCAGAACCATTATGGTTGGGAACCATATCAGGATCAAGTTATAAAGCAGGATCTATTATATTTTTCAGGTAAGGAAACAGATTTTATTTTGCTAATATCTTTCCTTCTTCTTCTTCCCATTTTCTACGTACTTCTGTGTGCTTCTACATATTTTTTCTCTTCCTTCCCACCTCTAATTACTTTTGTCTTTTTCCTTTTTTTTTTTTCCTGGTCTTTCTTCATTCTGTTCAGTAGGGGCTGGCATGGCTGTATGGTTGTTTCATCCAGTGTGATACGCCTGATATAAAAGCCCTCCTTGCTTTCTTGGCACATTGCCAAGCGAGCCTGGGAGCAATTGACTCGTTCCTGCTTCTAAAAAGGTGTGAGCATCTGGGGAATCCATCATGAAGACAACTTTCGCATGTGCAGATGGTTGTGAATGATTTTTTTTCCACAAATCCTACACTTACCTTCACATCTTGGGATAGTTGCCAAATAGTTAAAGTGATAGTATGTTGTCAACTTAATGTGGTAGTCCCATGAAATGGATGAATGTTACTGTTATTTAGCCCTAGGAAACACTGTTTCCTGTTGGACTTGATATGTTTCCAACAGGAAACGGTGTTTCTTTGGGCTAAATAACAGTAGCACTCTTCCCTTTCATGGGACTGGCACATTAAGTTGACAACATACTATCACTCTGAGAGATTTAGAAATGTATTATTGCCAAATAGTTATACGACAATCTTCCAAAATGGTGGCTCCCACTTTATGGATGGTGTCACCTTGCCTGCTGAGAGTTGGACATGAGCTTTTTTTTGGCGGAATGTGGTTATCCAGGAATAGGAGCAGTTTCCACTGATGTCCGACCACATTTGAACTGGCAGTGTCAGCACTTGACTATGTTGTATGATGGGGCATCGTCACCATAAACTTCTTTCATTTCATCGAAAGTCTCTTTTGGTGTATGACCTTTCAAGCATAAGAACCTGATCACTGATCTGCATTCATGTTTATATGTTTAAACACATCTGAAAAATAAGCTGGAAATCAAAAAGTCCACATATAGGTGTTCTTAACCAAACTGGGATTCTTTCTCACATGAATCACTTCTCATGAGGAACCAATCATGATGGACAGGATATGGACAATAAATGTATTCCCAAACAACCTCTGTATGGTGAACTTGTGCTGGAGACCCACAAAATAGCAAACCCCTGAAAACATTCAGAGACAACATAAAATCTTACCTTGGACAAGTCAACGTTCCAGCTAAACAAATTGAATCTCTTGCAATTGACAGGAAATTATGGCAGGAAAATATTTGGACAAGTGTGCGAGCCTTTAAGAGCAAATAAATTGAGCAGTGTGAATTGAAAAGAAAACGGGAAAGCAAAAAGGGGAGTTTTCCAACACCTCAGGACAAGTGTGCAAAGTTTGTAGCTGGATCTGCCTCTCAAAAGCTGGTCCAAAATTTAATTTACGGTCACACAAGAACAACATTAACCCCTAATACCTATTTCTTTATTACCCACAAGGGGATAAACACAGAGGGGACAAACAAGGGCAGACATAGGTATTAAGTCGATTACATCGACCCCAGTGCGTAACTGGTACTTAATTTATCGACCCCGAAAGGATGAAAGGCAAAGTCGACCTCGGCGGAATTTGAACTCACAACGTAACGCAGACGAAATACCGCTAAGCATTTCGCCCGGCGTGCTAACGTTTCTGCCAGCTCGCCGCCTTATTAACCCCTAATACCATTGCCTTATACAAGACAATGCTCTTCAGTGTTATTTTTGTCAAAAGGTGAGGAAATCCTCCGGAGTTCTGGAGAGACAAGTAAACATGCACAAAAAACACAAAGAAATAACAAATTCAGAACTGAGATGCATTTGCAACATTTGTGGAAACGTTTTTTTCAAGAGAGTCTCTGGGTTCAAAGGCTAAATTTGTTTTCACTTGAGGAGCTAATGCTATATTTGTGCTTGAAGTGGTCAACTTTTGTTTCAGAGTGGACTGCTTTAATGCATGTGTGTATATATATAAAATTCATGGACTGGCAAATGAAGAAGAAGAATTACATAACCAATTTTATTCTTTATGCAGAAGCATAAGTATTCTGAGTGCTAAGAACAGACTATTAGCATTGATATGCCTAAGTGAAATCATTACGTATGTATGTATACGTATGTATGTATGTATGTATGTATACATATGAGTGTGTATATATGTATCATCATTTATCATCATTTAGCGTCCGCTTTCCATGCTAGCATATATATAATACATACACACATGCAAGCACACACATAAAGAAGAACACAAGTGGGGTTAAAAATTCACAACAGCTGTTTTGGCATCATTTTATTGGTGCATACTTAGGTTACAGCATGGCAAAAAGCCCACCAGCATCAGATAAACAGGTAAGGCAAAAATATATGACCAGTTCACCACCAGCCTTGGTGGAACAAGTCAAATGTTTGTTCCACTAAGGCTAGTGGTGAACTGGTCATCATCTGTTTCTGACTTATCTGTTTATATGTTTAAATTTACCTAATGCTGCTGGGGTTTTTCTTTTGCCATGCTGTAATCTAAGAAGACATCAATAAAATGCTGCTGAAACAGCTGTTGTGAATTTTTAACCCAGCTTGCATTCTTCTTTATACATACATACATATATATATATATATATATATAAAGTATGAATAGGAAAGAGGCAGAGATAGCTAGAAAGAGAGATGAAAATAAGTAAGAAGAGCAGAGAGAGAGAGAGAGAGAGAGAGTGAAAGACAGACAGACAGACAAGCAACAGGTAGGCTGACAGACAGAGAATTATAAATATTTGTGGCCTGATATAATGTTAAGTTCGGAGTAAATATGATAGCATTATTAGAATGGTCTGGAAGATGTTTGAATTAACATATATTAGAGTTAAAGTTTTGACAGGAGGAGGGGGAGGAGAAGGAGGATATGAAGAGAGGAAAGAACAGTGAGAGAGGGGAATGGAAGAGCAAGTTGATAAATGACAGCCTTGCAAAGAAAAAGAAGAAAATAGATGAAGATGTAAGAAGGTAGAAAAAGAAAGAGAAATCAAGAAATATAAATAAAAAAAGATAAAGATGTAAAAGAAAAAAATAAAAGAACCACAAAAAAAGAATGAAAAGGAAGAAAAAGAATGAAAATATGAAGAAAGTTCCAGACGAAGGAATCATAACGAAAGCTCTAAATCTGAACAGCTGCCACTGTAAGGATGAGGACTGGATGGAGGCTGATGAGGACCCTAACCCTAAGCTGACCTTTGTGAGAAGAAAAATAAATTGAGTGGGAAAAGGATCTTACTTTTCACTTTTTGCTGGTCTCAGTTATTGGACTGTGGCCATGCTGGGGCACTGCCTTGAAGGGTTTTGGTTGAACAAATTAACTCTAGTTACTTATTAATCTTTTTTAAGCCTGGTACTTATTCTATCAGTCTCTCTTGCTGAACTGCTAAGTTACAGGGATGTAAACAAACTAACACTGGTTGTCAAGCAATGGTAGGGGACAATGACACACATAGATACATACACACACACACACATCTATATATATCTGAAACAGTTCTAGTCCTGTAGAAGCTCCTTCTATAAAATAAAATATATCTATCTATATATATATATATTATATATATATATATATAAAGTATGAATAGGAAAGAGGCAGAGATAGCTAGAAAGAGAGATGAAAATAAGTAAGAAGAGCAGAGAGAGAGAGAGAGAGAGAGAGTGAAAGACAGACAGACAGACAAGCAACAGGTAGGCTGACAGACAGAGAATTATAAATATTTGTGGCCTGATATAATGTTAAGTTCGGAGTAAATATGATAGCATTATTAGAATGGTCTGGAAGATGTTTGAATTAACATATATTAGAGTTAAAGTTTTGACAGGAGGAGGGGGAGGAGAAGGAGGATATGAAGAGAGGAAAGAACAGTGAGAGAGGGGAATGGAAGAGCAAGTTGATAAATGACAGCCTTGCAAAGAAAAAGAAGAAAATAGATGAAGATGTAAGAAGGTAGAAAAAGAAAGAGAAATCAAGAAATATAAATAAAAAAAGATAAAGATGTAAAAGAAAAAAATAAAAGAACCACAAAAAAAGAATGAAAAGGAAGAAAAAGAATGAAAATATGAAGAAAGTTCCAGACGAAGGAATCATAACGAAAGCTCTAAATCTGAACAGCTGCCACTGTAAGGATGAGGACTGGATGGAGGCTGATGAGGACCCTAACCCTAAGCTGACCTTTGTGAGAAGAAAAATAAATTGAGTGGGAAAAGGATCTTACTTTTCACTTTTTGCTGGTCTCAGTTATTGGACTGTGGCCATGCTGGGGCACTGCCTTGAAGGGTTTTGGTTGAACAAATTAACTCTAGTTACTTATTAATCTTTTTTAAGCCTGGTACTTATTCTATCAGTCTCTCTTGCTGAACTGCTAAGTTACAGGGATGTAAACAAACTAACACTGGTTGTCAAGCAATGGTAGGGGACAATGACACACATAGATACATACACACACACACATCTATATATATCTGAAACAGTTCTAGTCCTGTAGAAGCTCCTTCTATAAAATAAAATATATCTATCTATATATATATATATATATATATATGTATGTATGTATCAAAAGCGTTCAGAAAAATTTTTCTATCATCTTGGCTTAACAGACCTCATCATTTGTTTTTACTGTTTTGTTCATTGTTCTGTCTTTTACTATTTGAAATTTTTTATTGTTTTTACTGTTTTGATCTGTTCTTGTTACCACTTTTACCCTCCGCAAAAAATCCCAAATATTATTTAATTTGCTTTGTGGGAAGGACTGTTTCAATAAAGTTGCATCTTGTCTTTACCGTCGAAATGCGGAGTAGATGAAGAAGGGGAATATTTCTTGTGTTGCATGTCTTGTACTCTGTTTTTTTCGTTATTTGAAAAAAAGTTTGTTTCTATGTTTTTGTTTTCGTTTCTCATTGTCTTCAACGTTTTTTTGATGTCCTGTACCCATATATGCATGTATATATACATATATATGTAGGTATGTACATATATGCATGTATATTTGCATATATTTATATAGTGTGTGTGTGTGTGGTGTGTGTGTGTGTGTGTGTGTGTGTATGTGTGTGTGTGTGTGTGTGTGTGTGTGTGTGTGTGAAAATACCAGTAACTGTCCAACATTGAAAATGAGTGCTCAGCACTGCATTTGTGGATATAATTTCTTTATTTGTAAATTAACGCTACTATTGGTTTCATGTTCAGAAAAGTGGGAAAATATCGTCCTTGTGTCTTAACAATTTTTCAAGCTGACCTCCCAAGGCTTTGGTCAGCCAAGGACTATTACAGAAGGTACTTAGCCAAGAGGCCACACAGTGGGACTGAAACTGGAACCATGTGTGTGGAAAGCAAACTTCTTACTACACAGCCATGCCTGTACCTAATAATTACAGATACTAATTGAAGAATAAAATAGGTATCAGCCGAGTATCAGGGCTGATACAATCAACTTCCTTCTTCCATCAAAAATTGTGCCAAAATATGAAATAATAATAATAATAATAATAATAATAATAATAATAATAATAAAAGCACCATGATTGACTTTAACTTTCATCCTTTTGGGATCAATAAAATAAATACCAGTTATGTAGTGAGGTTGATGTAATCAACTTAGCACCTCCCCCAAAATTGCTGGCCTTGTGCCAAAATTTGAAACCATTGTTATAATTATTATTATTGTTGTTATTATTATTATTATTATTATTATTATTATTATTATTATATTATTAAGGCAGTGAGCTTGCAGTATCACCACTGCCACCACCACCACCAGCATTCCCATCATCATCATCATCATCATCATCATCATTGTAGCTATCATTTACTCCTTATTAAAATTCCTGTTCATTTAAAGTTGACAGATTCATGGCATATGTTGGGGGGTGGGATGGAGGCAGCGCATTGGTGAGGGTTTTGAGACAATTTGTTAGCAACAGGAACAAGACACTTTGCACGGGTGTGTGTCTACATGTGTATGCATCTGTGTGTGTATGCATGTATGTATGTATTTATGTGTGTACGCATGTATGTGTGCCTGGGTGTGTGTGCATGTATGTACAAGGCATTAGTTATGCGTGTGTGTAAATGATATTCATAAGATGATTTCTCAACCCCGCCCCTCTCTCTCTCTTTCCCACCCCTTCTTTCTTCCCTTTCTCTCTTCTTTTCTCTTTCTCCTCTTGAAGCCATTTCACAAATCACAAACTTTCTCAACCTCACTTTCTTCATCTCTCTCTCTTCCTTCCCCTCTCTCCCTCACTTCTTATCTTTCACTTTCTCCCTCCGTCTTCTTCTCTCTCTCTCTGCCTCAATTCTCCACCCCATGCCGTGCACCCTCACTCAGTTCCAACACTTCTAGCCCAACCCTCAAGCAAACCAGCCCCAGTCCGGTACCATCCCATCCCATCCTGTCCTGTCCTGCCCCATCCCATCCCATTCTATCCCATTTCATCCCCCATAAACCAGCCAACAAGAATCTCAACGACACCAAATCCCTGTGTTCTCTCATAAAGACCCTTCCTTGGCATTCGGCAACAAATGCTTTCCCATCTGAATCTTGCCTGACACAACATTGCACTGTGCATCATTCTTCGGTTTGTATTCTGCAGTGACATAGAATTCCCACCAGACTATGTGATACACACACACTTAGATACATATGAAGATATATATATATATATGTATATATACATACATATGTATGCATATATATATACATGTTTATATGTGTGTGTGTGTGTGTGCATATACACAAACACAAATATGTACATACATATTTGTACATATATATACACACACACATATATATAGAGAAAAACAGAGAGATGTATATATCCACATGTATATATCCACACACACTTAGATACATATGAAGATATATATATATGTATATATACATACATATGTATGCATACATATATACATGTTTATATATGTGTGTGTATGTATATACACAAACACAAATATGTACATATATAGAGAAAAACAGGGATGTATATATCCACATGCATATATACATATGTATGTATGTGTTTGTATATGTATTTATAATAGATGGATGGATGGAGAGATGGATGGATGGTTGGACATGTATCTATATACTTTATGCACATAATACATATCCATGTACTCACAGCTACACACATGCATGTGTGTGTGTGTGTACACATGCTCTTTTAATTTCATGTATTTATAACAATAACAATTTTGAGGAGTGGATATCCAGATGGTTTGTGTCTTGAACCGTGTTAAACTAAGATGCATTTTACTACGTTTTACTGCATGTGGTTATGCTTATATTAAATTACATTGCATTGCCCTGCATTTTACTGCTTATATTAAGTTACGTTGCATTGCACTCCACTAGCACCACATTATACATTTGCGTTGTGTTGTATCTAATATATATATACATGAAATTGTTTACACAGCAATAATTCAACATCTTGATATCTTCTCTCCTTACATACTTCTTTCTTAACCCAGATAAAACTATTGATTCCCTCATTTTTTTTTTTCCCCATGATGCACCTCTCTTAAATTATGACCCCATTTTTTCCTCCTGTTTTCTCAACATTCTCCTGACCGAAATTGTGACCTATTTTTTTTTTTGCATAACCCATCATGCTTTTCGACATGCTTGTGACCTATATTCTTTTCTTTTTAATATTTTTCTTTACTCTAATGCACTTCATTAAAATTACGATCCACTTTTTCTTTATATATTTTCCGATTTTGCTCTTGATTGAAAACTGCAATCCACCTTGTTATAATTTTTTCCCATCATGCAATGGACTAAACTTATGACCCATCTTCTTTTTCCCCCATCATGCATCACTCTAAAATTATGACTTTTTTTTTTTTTTCCATCATGCACCTGAGAACAATTATGACTCATATTTTTCCCATCATGCTCTTGGCTGAAATTATAATCCATCTTATTTGTATTCTCTCCCCTCATGTACTGGACTAAAACTCCAACTCATTTTATATACTGGGTCTATCCAAGAAACTAAACTTTTTAAAAAACTCATTTAAAGCTTCCTTACAACTTCACCCTTTAGCATTTAAACCACTCGTATTTGGCCCAAATATTCTACAAGTTTAATGTTCAAACTTACCAAATTCAGCTTCTCACACCTACCATAAAATATCATTCGAAAAATATACTCTGACATCACTGAAATCTTGAAACAGCAAGATAAAGCCTATTGATAATGCCTATTGATAATGCCTGTTGATAATGCCTGTTGATAATGCCTATTGATAATGCCTGTTGATTCAAATTGATTTCACTTTGAATCAATAGGCATCATACTTAACAATAATCTAAATGCTAAGGAGTGTTAATCAAACCTATGTTCTACATAAGAGTCCCTTTATTGTTGATACACTAATCACAGCTCTTTTCTTCTCTAGTCTTAGAATGTTCTGGAATACATATTCAAAGATAATGCACAGTTCTTATAAATTTGTTCCATTCTCTCTAACATTTGAAATTGGTAACCTTTCAGGGGTGGATTTTTAGTTTGAGAACAATGGGTAGGATAGCTGGTGAACAAAAGTCATTTTAAGCTTTGTCAAAAAAATCATGGATAAAAAGTGACACATGGGCACATGGGAGTCTTGGCGCTTTGTCCAGGATTTTTTGGTCCATACTTAGGCTTCTTCCTTCTCACAGCTGCTCTCAAATACTTTTGGGTCATCCAAGTAAATGTATCTGGCTATGATGAAGGATATTTTTACAAAATGATCAATATTGACATCTTTACCATATTTTATTGTCTTTGCACAGCTTCTAACACTGGAGATGTACTAAGGTGTCATCTGTTCACTACCAGTGAACTAAGGTAACACCCCTTATTTTTCAAGCACCATCCAAAGTATTCAAGCAGTTCTAAGCAGTGCTGTTTCCTGCAAGAGCTCCACCCTTATTGCAGCCCCTATTTGTTCCATGTACTTCTCAAGATTTTTACTCACTGTTCCCTGGGCTCCGACAATAATCAGTGCTACTACCACATTTTTCAGCAACCACAACTGCTTAACCTCCCAAGCCAACCTGTCATACCTATCGACTTTCCTTTCTTCCTTATCACATACCTTGTCAGCTGGGCATGCTATATCTATGATCCAGCATTGTTTGCTTTCTTTCTCAATTAACACTGTCTAGCTTCCTATTCTCTATTTCATGGTCGCACTGAATCATAAAATCCCATAGGACCTTTGCATTATCATTTTCAATGATGCCTTCGGGTTTATCTTTGTACTAATTTTTTGCTCTGTCAAGTCCATACTTGTTGCAAAGTGTCCAATGGACAATCTTTGCTATATTGTCATGGCATCTCTTATATTCCTTCTGGGCTAGTGGTATACATTTGCTGGTAATATGCCTTACGGTTTCACCATTTTGTCCACAAATTCTGCACTTATCACTTTCTGATATGTTATCTATTCTGTATTTGATGTAATTTGTTCTTGGGCAGAACAGATTAGAGCCTCCATTTCCAGTTTTAAATCACTTTTAGTCATCCATAGCCATCTTTTTTCTCTGTCTGTCTTATCTTCATCATCCCTACGAAACAGTCCATGAATTCTTTTCTTTATCCACCCATTTTCAGTTTCATTCATTCTCAAGTCCTTGTACAGTGCTTTATTTTTGCCAGCCAAAATTTCATCCAGCTTTACGTTCTGAGTTCAAATTCTGCTGAGGTTGACTTTTGCTTTTCCTCCCTTCAGGGTCGATAAAATGAGTACCAGTTGCATACTGGGTGATGTCATCAACTACCTCTCCGAAATTTCAAGTCTTGTGCCTGTTGTAGAAAGAATTATTATTATTATTATTATTATTATTATTATTTCTATTATTATTATTACTATTATTATTATTCATATATTTTTTGTTTTTTGCTTGTTGTTTTTTTATAGTTGCAATTATGACACAACATTTGAAGGCATAACAGAATCTTCAGTTTGTGTTGACAGTCACTGGTCAGCAGAAACCCCCAAGTGTTATGGTAAATAAAAACTCTCTTTTTCGTTCTTTTCTCCTCCTTCACAACAAGCAGGGAAGGTATCTCGTTAGTAGAGTCATTATGGCAGTGAATAGATTGCTTTGTGGCAATTGTCACAGATTCCAGTGCTCTGAGTTCAAACCTTGTTGAGATCAACTTTGCCTTTCATCCATTTGGAGTTGATAAATAAAATGCCAGTTTGTTGTTCTCTCTCTGCCAGTCTTTCTCTCTTTCTGGAAGTAATTGGCTATGATCAGTTCTGGCGAGATATGGGTAATGGCAGTCGAAAAACAACATAAAACACAATTCCGAAGACCTGCCAGGCATCAAAACAAAAAGTTGAGAACCTAAAAACATGTCATGTATCAAGACAATACTCTTCATGAATCCACGAATGTGTTGATGACCTAAAGACACACCATATCTCAACAAGGCATCCCTCTGATTCCATCAAAGGGTTAAAGACCTCAAGCAAGGCCATGAGTTGATGGCAGAAGTTGTCCAGTATCACACAAGATATCTCATGACCTTCGTTTAGATCCCTTTTTATGTTCTTAGTTCAAATTCTGTCCTGATCTCCTGTGTGTTTCAGCCTTGAGGTTGATAAAATAAGCATTGACGGTTTATATAGACTCAATTATATACTAGAACAATGATGATGATGACAATACTGATGGTGATGACAGTGATGATGATAATGACGATAGTGATGATGGCAATAACAACAACGATGGTCATAATGATGACGACAATAACGATGATGATGATAACGAAGGTGATGCTGACAGTGAAAGTGAGAGTGATGATGATGATGATGACGACGATGGTAGTGATAACTATAATAAAGATTATGTTAATGGTGATGATGATGGTTACAGTGATGATTACTGAAGTGATGATGAGAATGACAATGTTGACAACAGTTACCATGATGACAATGATGATGATGATGATGATGTTTCTTTGGATTTTCTTCTTTTCACAGCAAAATGCACAATTCCAAACGTCCGAGGGCTTAACATTTTCCAGCAAGACTTCCTGAATTTGATCAGGTTAAAGCCATACGACACCATAAAACACAGAGTCACTGTCAATTACTATTGTGAACCTGGTTATAGGCCGTCAGTGCCAAAGTCATTGTCGTGTCACAATGGAACTTGGACTAGGGATATAAAATGTACTGAAGGTAAGAATACACCATTTGCTTTGCTTGTCTTTTGTCATGCTTTCTTCTTTTTCTTTCCTTTTTGGGGATTCGCAGAAAGAATTATTAGAAGAGTTAGTGCGCTATGTTCTGAGTTTGAATCTTACCAAAGCCAAATTTCACTTTTATCCTTTTGTCGGTGGCACGTAAAAAGCACCATCTGAATCGTGGCCGAAGTCAGTGCCGCCTCGACTGGCTTCCATGCAGGTGGCACATAAAATGCACCAATCCGACCGTGGCCGATGCCAGCCTCGCCTGGCACCAGTGCAGGTGGCACGTAAAAAGCACCCACTACACTCATGGAGTGGTTGGCGTTAGGAAGGGCATCCAGCTGTAGAAACATTGCCAGATAAGACCGGAGCCTGGTGCAGCTTTCTGGCTTCCCAGATCCCCGGTCGAACCGTCCAACCCATTCTAGCATGGAGAACGGACGTTAAACGATGATGATGATGATGATTGAAGACGATTATTATTATTATTATTTATGCAATTTTACTTTTTAAATCTTATCTTTTATTAATTTTTTTTATTGTTTATCAGGGGAAGGAAGGGAAGAAGTACCCTTGACCTGTAGCTTCCTAATTTCATTTTCAGGAACCTCTGTGTCTGGTGGAAGGGATACAGGAACAATGATATTCTCAATCTAGAGACCTTGGCTGGATTCTTGTAATGGAGTAAATTCCATTAAAGACATCCAAAAGCTAGGTGGAGTGGGGTGGGGTGAGGGCTGTTGAACTGAGAAAAGAATTAAGTCTGTTATCCCAAAATTTTAGAACACAAACACCAAGAGCAAAGGTCACAAGATCAAAGTTGACATTGGTAGAATTTGAACCTTTTTAAAAAAAAAATTGTTATTGTTTCACCCTGAGTGACCATTATTCTTGAAATAGGGAAATACAATGAATGACTAGAAGTGAGGAGTATATACTTAAAGTTAGTGCTTAATTAAATCTCAATGTTCATTATTTATGTACTAATGAGAGAGGAAGGAACCACTCTTGCTTTTCTGACGTCTTGAAATAAATAATTGAAAACATACTAATGCTCTTAAGGATGCTAAACTATTTTGGGGTTTTCTTTCATATATATCATCCCCCTCTCTCTCTCTCTCTCTCCTCTCTCTCTCTCTCTCTCCATATATATATATATTATATATATATATATATATATATATGTATGTATATATATACATATACACAGAGTGCTGTGAATAAATTGTTGTCTAAATTTCTCAAAAATGAAAATAACACTGACATCTTATTTTAACAGATATATTTACCAAAATTACATAAAAATATCTTTGAATACTAAAGAGTAAATTTATTCTATAAAATCGCCATTGGCTTCAACCGCAGCCTCCAGACAACTTCAGAATCTCCTACAACTCCTCTGGACGGTCTCTTTGTTTAAGTTGGTGAATGCTGCCATAATCCTTGCCTTCAGTACATCTTTGGTGTTACGAGTTTGGTGAAGATTAAACATGAATCCTGTGTTTTTGTTTAAGGTGCATGACAGAATGAGGAAGCATAACTCTGCCCTGTTCCTTTTGGCCCTTATGGTCCTACTACTGGTCTCTTGCTTGACTGCATCCCACACATAATAATCAAGGGGTTGCTATCTGAGGAGTTAGGTGGCCAGATGTTAGGGGTGATATGGTCACAGAAATTGTCTGACAGCCATGACAGGGTTCTCCTGCTTGTGTTGCATGGTGCAGAGTCCTGTTGCCAGACATAGGATCTTCCAGTAGCCACCTTCTTGACCCAAGGCAGCACTACCTCTTCTAGTCACTTGATGCAGGTCTCCATGTTGAGTCTGAGGCCATGTGGGAAGATGAATGGAGGCATAACAATGCCATCATTAGTGATCACTCCAAACACCATGATGTTGACTGGATGTTTGATTTTCATCACTCTTGGTACATGTTTTAGGGACATGTGTTCCGCATCTAATCCTAGCAAAAAATTTTCTCGTCTGAGAAAAACCAAAGCATGTTTGGTTGGAGGGGATGCTTGAGTTTGTTCAAAAGCTTCATAGCACAGTCTTTCCTCTTGTCTGCTTGATGGCTTGAGATAAAAATTGGCCCCTTCTCAGCTTGTATGAGAAATACTGAATGTCCTCATGCACAAACTGAGTCCTCAACTTGTTCCTTTTGCCAAAAGGTTTGCAAGGCAGCGGTGGGCCTCAAGAGATGCATTCACATCCATAGAACATGATTACCGCTTTAATTTACTGAATCCTCATTTGTTGTTCACAGCAAGAGAATCCATCATACACACACACACACACACACACACACACTCACGCACATGCACACACGTTTGTGTGTGTGAATCTGCTGAAACACCCACAGAATTCCTCAGCATTCTCTTCGTGTCTCTTATACATATTCCTGCATACGCACAGACTCAAACATGCGCATACATATATGCACATACACTCTTACATACACACACACACACACACACATTTGCACAAGCATGCATATTCATATATACATTCATACTCACATACATGAATACACATAACCCCGTTCACACACACACACACACACACACACAACACACACACAAGCACATGTAAAGGCATGCTGTCATACACACAAGCATATACACATATATTTCTTTGCTGCCCACAAGGGGCTAAACATAGAGGGGACAAACAAGGACAGACAAAGGGATTAAGTCGATTACACTGACCCCAGTGCGAAACTGGTACTTTATTTATCGACCCCGAAAGGATGAAAGGCAAAGTCAACCTCGGCGGAATTTGAACTCAGAACGTAACGACAGACGAAATACCTATTTCTTTATTACCCACAAGGGGCTAAACATAGAGGGGACAAACAGGGACAGACATAGGTATTAAGTCGATTACATCGACCCCAGTGCGTAACTGGTACTTAATTTATCGACCCTGAAAGGATGAAAGGCAAAGTCGACCTCGGCGGAATTTGAACTCACAACGTAACGGCAGACGAAATACTACTAAGCATTTCGCCCCGCGCGCTAACGTTTCTGCCAGCTCGCCGCCTTATATACACATAATTACATGAAATAGATTCTGTATTTGTGCGTGCTTGTATGTATATGTGTGTATATCCAGACTTGCAGAAATGCACGCACGCATTAGCTCACTCAACACACACACACACACACACACACAAGCAAATATCTAGATCATATGTAAAATTTTTCAGTAGCCAGTCTCACACTTAAAAACACACACGCACTTAAATATGAATACAGAGACACACACATATACACACACTCTTTAATGTACACATACATTTAAATATACACCCACGTACATCCGCATACTTAAATTTAAGCATAAACTTACAGGCACACATTTAAACTTACAATACGCATACAAACTTAATATGCATAAACACACAAACATACGTACTCATACACAAATACTCCTACATTTAAATATATATATACACAAACATGTAAGCATACACATATAAATAAACATAGACAGATATATATATTATATATATATATATATATATATATATATATATATATAAATAGCTACCCACAATAAATTACAAGTACAAACTTAAATATTTGTACCCACCCACAAAAATATACACACACACACATAAATATACATACTCACACATATACTTTGAATATACATATATACACAAACATACATATACATGCACAGATACACATATATACATATATTCACATACACTCACATAGATACACATATACATACACACACATAAATCTACATACACACATATATATATATATATATATATATATATATATATATATATATATACATACATACAAATCTACACACACACACACACAAGAATCTACAAAATCTGGGAATGTTTTGGTGCTGCCTCCTTCAGCATTATTCCTCAACAATGCTTAACAGTTCACACAAGAATTTCTTTGTTGATTGTTGTAAGTCTTTGAGACACTGAGCAAAATCAGAAACTGGGTGCCATCTAGTCATCCCCACTCCCACCTGCTCCCCACCCCACACACACACTCACGACACGCCTACTTGATGCCACTGTTGGTGCTGTGGAGTGTGATCGTGGTGGTGGTGGTGGTGGTAGCAATGGTAGTGGTGTTGGTGGTGATGAAGTGACAGAAAATATTAAAGTGCTAAAGTTTCAGGCCTTACAAAATGATAATAGTAAATCCACCCACCCCATGTATGAATATAGTATGTATGTATAGGTGCAGGCATGGCTGTGTGGTAAGAAGCTTGCCGCCCAACCACATGGTTCCAGGTTCAGTCCCACTGTGTAGCACCTTGGGCAAGTGTCTTCTATTATAGCCTCGGGCTGGCTAAAGCTATGTGAGTGGATTTGGTAGATGGAAATTAAAAGAAGCCTGTTGTGTACGTATATATGTATGTATATATTTATGTGTATATGTCTGTTTCTATGTTTACATACCCGTCTTCTTTTGTTTTTTTGTAAATTCTCACTATGTATATGTATACATATATATATATATATATATATACACACACACACACACACATATATATTTATATAAAATATATATATGTAAAACAATGATGATGATGATATATATATATATATCATCATTGTTTAACGTTCGCTTTCCATGCTAGCATGGGTTGGACGATTTGACTGATCACTGGCGAACCAGGCTCCAATCTTGATCTGGCAGAGTTTCTACAGCTGGATGCCCTTCCTAACACCAACCACTCCAAGAGTGTAGTGGGTGCTTTTATGTGTCACTGGCATGGGGCCAGTCAGGTAGTACTGGCAACGGCCACGCGCAAATGGTGTTTGGTGTTTTTTATGTGCCACCTGCACAGGAGCCAGTCCAGCAGCACTGGCAACACGCACACACACACACACACACATTATACAACAGGCTTCTTTCAGTCTCCATCTACCAAATCCACTCAGAAGGTTTTGGTTGGCCTGAGGCTATGGTAGAAGAAACTTGCCCAAGGTGTCATGCAGTGGAACTGAACCTGAAACAAACTTCTTACTTTCCAACCATTCCTGTGCTTCTTCTTTGATTCCATTTTAACTTTGTTTCTCGTATTTTCTTTGCAGACAATTCCTCATTTTGCGAGGAGCCTCTGACACCTGTCAATGGCCTTATGACACTCGAGACAACGCCAGACAATCCTAACAAAATTGAACCAGGAACTCATGCTATATATTCTTGTAAACCTGGGTATTCTCTACATGGGAAAAAAAGAATGAGATGTGGTGACAATGGCAGATGGGAAGGTGATACCCCCAGGTGTATGTTCTTCTACCCAGGTAACATTCTAGAATGCCTAGCAACAAATAGTTGTAGGTTTTAATTGAATGGGCCCCTAATTATTATTTATATTTTTTGGCAATCCCTTTTTTTTTTTTGAAAAAAAAGAAAACAAGCATCATCACCCCCACCTCTCCTCTTCCCTGCCCCCGTTTGTTTTTGTTTTTTTATTTCTTTTATTTATTTTTAAAAATCAATTTGTTGACTTGTTAATCCAAAAGAATGAAAGTGAATTTACCAAAATTAAGCTTCTAACGAGTATTTCAGTGCTTTGTAAAGAAAAAAAAAACAAGTTAAAAGTCCAGACTAAACAGTTTACAAGTTTTTATATTTTATTTTTTGATGTTTTATTTTTAGTTTGAGTTAAAAGCCTATCATGTTATTCCATGCTTCTGTTATTCTTGTTTCAGTTGTTGAATTGTTGTGTGGCTATGCTGGAGCACTGCCTACAGGGATATTTTAGGAGATTAAATTGACTGACTGCACCCCCCGCCCCATACGTCCATGCCAGCTCTGTATATATTTTTTTATTTTTAGATCACATACTTATGCAGTTGGTGTCTTTCTTTTTTGCTAAAATTTCCCCTCCCCCACCAAGACACAGGAATATAAATAAATCCACACCAGTTACCAATAGATGTGAAATAAACCCAACGCATACAAACGTACATATAAATGTGTGTGTGTGGATATATACATATATATATATATATATATATATACACATACAATTATACACACATATACATATAAAAACACACATCTATATATATATATGAATCTATACAAGATGATGGAATAGACAGGCCTTAATTACAAATTACAACATTTGTTTCTGTGATGTAGGGCCAGCTGCAAGTTGCTGAGTTTTCAGTCTCACACTTTTATTTTTTTACTTGTGTCAGCTATTAGACTGTGGTCATACTGGGGCACTGCCTTGAAGGGTTTTGATTGAATGAATCATCCCAGGACTTAGTCTATCAGTTGCTTTCATTGAACTGCTAAGATACAGGGATGTAAACACACCAACACCAATTGTCAAGTGGTGGTGGTGGTGGTGGGGGACAAGCACAGACACAAAGACATACACACAGATATACATATATGTATATGTATATGTATATGTATATATATATATATATATTATATATATATATATATATATATATATGATAGGCTTCTTTCAGTTTCCATCAACCAAATCTACTCACAATGCTTTTGTTGCCCCAAGGCTGTAGTAGAAGACACTTGCTCAAGGTACCATGCTGAGAAATTGAACGTGGAACCATGCAGTTGGGAAACAAGCTTCTTATCACACAAGCACACCTGCACATATGTATATATATATATTATATATATATATATATCATCATCATCATCATCATCATCATTTAGCGTCCGTTTTCCTTGCTAGCATGGGTTGGACGGTTCAACTGGGGTCTGTGAAGCTGGAAGGATTCATCAGGCCCAGTCAGATCTGGCAGTGTTTCTACGGCTGGATGCCCTTCTTAACGCCAACCACTCCGTGAGTGTAGTGGGTGCTTTTTACGTGCCACCCGCACAGGTGCCAGACAGAGTTGGCAAACGGCCACGAACGGATGGTGCTTTTACGTGTCACCGGCACGGGGGCCAGGCGAGGCTGGCAACGGACACAAACGGATGGTGCTTACATATAGTAGGATGATGAAAAAACTTGCTCAATGTGTGATGCAGTGAATTAACCATATTGTTACAAAGCAAATTTCTTATCTGCACAGCCATTCATGTTTTTCATTCAGTGGCTATCAGTATGTATAAACAACAGAGATCATTAAATAGACCCTCGCTCGGAAGCGGGAGAGGGTTGATAACAGGAAGGGCAACCAAACAAGGGAAATTCTTGCCTCAACAAGTTCTGTCTGATCCATGTAAGCTTGGAAAAATGACTGTCATGATGATGATGATGATGACGATGTCAAAGAGACCAATAATGAAGAGAAAAAAAGAACAGCAACAACAACAGCAACCTGTTAATAATCAAGACCAGAACAGGAATTTAAACAACCCAACCCCACCTCAAAAAAAAAGGGGTGGGTATGACAAAAACTACTGCCACCCTTCATGGAATGTATGAGTGTGTTTTTTTTTTTAATATTTCTTCATGAAAATTATGGGTTTTAAGTGATGAAACTTACTGAAGCAAGCAGAATTGATTTGAGAGTGTAGTGTTAAAAATAATGATGAGGGTTTGATGGGTTGATCGTTTTTTATGATTAAATGTTAGCGTTAACACATGTGGAGTACTTTCTTCCAGATCTGTTGGTTGTTTCATTCATTTGTGGAAAAGAAATTAAGCAATTAAATCATTCATTAATGGGGGAATGGAGGTAATTGTGTCTTTTAGTTTTTTTGTGGGTGGGTAGGTGGGGGTAATGGGAAAAGGTTTTCATTTTTTTTTGTTTTGAGAAAATTATATATTATTTAATGGGATAAGAATTCCTTTGCAAGGTATTAGGTGTATTGGTGGGACATTCTATTTTGCATGTTATGAGTGAGTGTAATTAGTGAATTTTGAATATAAATATATATACTGTGGAGAGAGGGAGATAGAGCGAGTGAGAGAGAGAGAGAGAATGATCTTTGGAAAATATAAAGTACTGAAACACCTTGTAAAATTGTAAAGTATTTATTAACATAAGTATGTATGTGTATATATATATATATATATTACATATATATGTATGCATATATATATGTGTGTGTGAGTGTATATATATATATATATATATATATATATATATACACACACACACATATATATGCATACATATATTAATGTATACATGCTTATACATCCATATATATATTCATTAGATTCTATTTTTGCATGTATAAATATGTGTAACACTTTGTAATTTCATTTTCATTCAATCAACAAGTCAACAATAATCAACATCCTCTGCCTTTCCCTTTCCATGCCATGCCCACCCTGTATGATGCCAAACTCCTGACTCTGTGATATTAGTACCATTTTAACCATTTGCAATGAATTAACCCCTTCCCTACTCCTGCATCATCCAGAATATCACCATCACCACCACCACCACCACCACCACCATCTCCCTCCCAGAAAATTCTTAGCCTTTTTATTTTCTTTCTTTCTTTCCATATTTGGCAATCCTCTCCCCCTTCGTTAATTAAATATTGTTATGAAATTCCTGTATTGTTTTACCCTTATATTTTTTGCTGGACATTCTACCCCCACCTCCTCTCTTCAGTCAAACACATTTTACATAGATTTTTATTTTTAATCTTGCATTTTGTTTATAAAAACACAACCTGTATTTCTCATTTGTAAATATGTATATATATGTGTCATATACATAAATATATGTATGTATATATATATATATACACACACACACGTACATATGGTATTATATATATTATATAGATAGATAGATAGATAGATATATATTAGTATTAATAAAACCTAGAAAATATATATCTATTTTATCCATTTTAAAACATACACATGTTTCATCAAATTACTGCCAGGATTACATAATTACTTGTTGAAACAAATGATATTCAGTGTTTAGGAAAAGATACCAAAAACATGGAAGAGACAAATTAACAAGATTATATTATGGTTCAACAAGCAATTATGTCATCCTGACTGTAATTTGCCGAAATGTATATATGAAACATGTGTATGCTTAAAACGCTATATGTCTTCCATATTTTATTATTACTATTACATTGCTCATATTCCACACACTACCCTATACCGTGGTTTGATGCCCACATCATACCACTCTGGATACAAAAGTATAGGATCTACTGCAGAGCCCAAATTTCAGTTACATGTTATGCTTTGCAGTTCATATATAATTTAGATGTATAATAGATATATATATAATATAAAATATTGAAACAGAAAAGTGGAAACATTTTTTGTGGTATAATCTATTCCGCATTACATATGTTTCATTACTAATAGGGTTTACATAGGTATATATGTAGACAAACAATGTGAAATAAATAATACCAGAAAATTTTTCCAGTTTTCTGTTTTTATATGTAATTACTGTACAATAAGTATTTCCCAGTATTTAACAATATTCTTCAGTACTTTCAACTCTCGTATGAAATATAGGATAAAAAGGTTAAAAATCCTTCCGGAATTGTTTCGACTCATTGGACCAGTTTCTTGCTTTCCATGGTGCATATATTCTCCACTTGGATGGGATGCTAGTCCCTCATAAGAATTACTCACTTTTGCCAGCTGAATGGACTGGAGCAACGTGGAATGAAGTGTTTTGCAAAGAACACAATCAAAACCACAATTTTATAATCATGAGTCCGGCACTCTAACCACTAAGCCACAGCACTTCCATATGAAATATAACATAAAGAAATATACTTTGGAATACTGAAATCTACAAACATGCTTCATGAGGGCACAGCTTGGATTATAACCCTTTCTACATACTATAATATATATAATATATACATATGTATAATATACATTTGCCTATACATACATACAGACATATATATATAATATATATATACACATATACATATATATATATATAATAAACACATATATATATATATATACATATATATATAATAAACATATATACGCATATTTATATATATATATATATATATATATATATATATATACACATATACATATATATATATATACATATATATATATATATTATATATATATATATATGATACATATATATATAATACATATATATATATATATATAATATATATATATATATATATATATATATATATATATATATATTCACGCAAAACCTTTCCTCCATCTGATATCCTTTCCTATCTGCATTGTATATCCCATCACTGAGACTTTCAAACCATGATCTGTAATGTTTTCCTTGAATGAAACCTTGAATGCTATCATCCATGCTTTCTGTCTGTCTGTCTTTCTTTCTTTCTTTTTTTGTTTGTTTATTTCTGTACACCCTTCCTGTATTATAATAATAAAATGCCATACTGTATAATAATAATAATATCAAATGAATTTATTCAGATTATATTTCAGGAACTGGTTATGAAAGAAGTTTTTCCAGATGAAAAATGGTTGACATGTTTATATATATATACATATATAAAAAACAAAAACTTTTAATGCGTTTTCATGTTGTCATACAGAACTATTAAAAAAATTATAATTTATGGAGATTGATGTAATAATTCAGAAAGATACATACAAAATGGGGGGGAGTGCAATGAGACGTCTGATAAAATGTGGATTGACTGTGTGTTACTTTATTACATATCACATCGCATTCTTCTTAATGTATGATAATGATAATAATGAGATGATGATGATGAGGATGATGATGATAATGATAATAAGGATGAAAATGATGATAAATGGTTATGCTATTACATTAGTTAATGATACAGTAAATTAATTGATATTCTTACAATTGTATATAGCAGACAATTTCTGGGATTGGTTGTGTCTTTGTTTTTTTCTTCTTTCACAGACAAGTGAGAGAAAGAAAGAGAGAGAGAGAGAGAGAGAGAGAGAGAGAGAGAGAGAGAGAGAGAGAGAAGGAGTCTGTAAGTAAGAAAGAGAGATTAAGAAAATAGAAGTAGATATGGAATTCTGCTATCATTTTTATGTTTTATTTTTTAATTTTCTTTCCATTATTAACTCATTTACACATCCATAAACATGTGTGTGTGTGTGTGTGTGTGTGTTTGCGTGCGTGCAAGCGTGTTTGGTTTCTTTTTCCATTGTGATATTTGAATTTGAATATAAAAGATCTGAGATGATATTTGAAGATTAGTTATTGAGATGTATATACTGCTCTTTTATGTTTTAATTATTATCATAGAGTGTATATATGTATTTGCATGTATATTATAAATAAATATATATGTGTGTGTGTACATATGTCTGTATGTATGTACATACATTTTGATAGAATTTTTGTTACATTTAAGGCACCTAAGGTTTCCTGTTAATGGGACTCAGCACTTTTTTCAGTCAGAGTTAAAAATACAAGTGACACACCACCATGAAAGCAGACAAGCATGGCAGAGTGTCATTCGTATACTTTGGATCCCAGTTGAAAAGCTGTTGATATCTATCAACAGGAAAACTTAGGTACCAGGGACATAACAAAAAATATATTAAAAGACAAATTGTCTATCCATCTCTCCTGTATTGAGAACTCACTTTTCCATTTCATTACTATTATGTGTGTGTGTGTGTGTAAATATAAATGCGTATATATGTATTATTGTTACAGTTGTTATGTTTGATGTGTGTTTGTGTATATCAGCTCATCCCATGAGTAATGTCCGGATTTTAAATGCAGAAAACAAGTGATCAAATCTTATATTTTAATGAAACTTAATCGTCAATATAGTTTCCGTGATTACCAATGACATCTTTCCATCTACTCATAAGCTTTTTAATCCCATTAGTGAAAAACTCTTTCGGTTTCAAAGAGAAGAACTCTGAAAGGTCAGTTTCGACTACCTCAGTTGTTTTGAGAGTTAATCCATCCAAATTATTCTGTAAACTATGGAGCAAATGATAATCTGAAGGCACAAGGCCTGGGGAATGAAGTGGATGTGCAATTTTCTCCCAGCCAATTTCCTCGATCTTCTGTGACATGATCTTTGCCATGTGGGATTTTGTATTGTCCTGATGAAACACCACTCCCTTTCAATTCACTAAACAGGCCGTTTTTTTCTTCAGAGCACTGTTCAAATGCTCTAGTTGCTGACAGTAGATCTGAGCATTGATTATTGCATTAGTTGGTAGCAACACAAAGTGGATGACTCCTTTGCTATCTCACTAAACAGAGAAGAACCTTCTTCACATGGAGTTCCCTTTTCAGTTGTGGTTGAGCCTTTTCCCCTTCATCAAGCCAATGTTTACGATACCTAACATTTTGATAAAAGACCAAGTTTTCACCACCGGTCACCAGTCTGTCCAAAAAAGGCAAGGTGAGTTCACAAGAATGAAGAGAAGAGCAGGTGTCCTCTCAGAATTTGAAAATGGCTTCAGACAAATCATGAAGCACCCATTTTCCAAATTTTGGGATCTTTCCAAGCTGTTGAAGATGGCAGTGAACAGTTGAATGTCTTGAATGAAGCTTGCTTGCCAATTCTTCAACTGAAACTGCATTATCTTTTTCAAGTTCTGCCAAAACAAGTTTGTCATGAAACTCAGTTGGATGTACTGTTTGGGCCTCATCTTCAAGGCTGAAATCTCCACTTCTGAATTTTACAAATCATCTTCTGCATGTTCTTTCATTCAGGCACTCTTCTCCATAAGCTAAGTGAATATTTCAAGTCGCTTTAGCTGCAGAGTTCTCATTTTTAAACTCATAAAGCATTATGTGTGTATGTATGTGCATGTATCCGTCTGTGTATATGTCTATGTGTACATATCTTTATATATATTTTTAGTTATGTTAATAAGTAGCTATTTGCATATTTATGAAGGTATGTATCTTTTGTTTCTCTATTTTTTTGTTTAGCAACTAATTAAAAGCTTGATTACTAATGAGGTGATAAGGTCTGTTCTACCTTGAGCCAAGAAAGCTCCCGGCTTTTTTTAGCTTTGTGTGTATGTGTGTGTGCATGTGCTTGCATGTATGTATGGATGTATGTATGCATGTATGTATGTACACATGTATTATGTATGCAAGTATGTGTGTATGTATATGGTAGGTACATATTTATATATGAATAATCATGTATGTATGTAGACGTATATGTGCTAAGTGAGTGTAAGTGCTTCCACTGTAAAATTCTCTTGAAGATCTCTGAAATATTTTACAGATTTTCATTGTACCATTAACTGGTAAAATTTTTATGGTTTTAGTCAGTCTTTGCTGAGTATTTTTTTTTTTCTCTCTGAAGAACCTGTTGCAGTGTTTCCAGAGATTTCTATGAGCTTAACATAAATAATACCCCCATAGCTCCTCCACAACTCAACACATCTGTCTCTACTGCTTCCATCATACATTCACCTCTCATCACCCCATATTCCCTCTTAAGTAATATGGCTCTTTAGTCTTGCAAGCTACAAGGAAACCTCACTAGTGCTGGTGCTATGAAAGAATCACCTAGTGACTCCTCTCTGAAAAGTGTTTGACATCAGGAGGGGCATCCAGCTGTAGAAACCATGGTAAAACTGAGATACTGGAACAATATGTGGTCCTTTGATCTGTTAGATCTTGTCTAATTGTCAAACCCATGCCAGCATGGAAAACAGTCATAGAAATGATTATAATGGCAATGAGGGGAGATGAGTCATTTTCCTGTTTAATAGTAGATAATGTTGTTAATTTCAATTTCAATTTATTTCATGAGGTGTTCAAGTCCCAGTTGCACGACTGCAGCCTGGACAATGGAGCAGGTCCACTAATGTGTCATTGGAACTGTGTTAACGACAGGGTTGCAATCAGATTATGAACATTTTGACATCTCATGAAATAGATTTAAATTTAAATTCAATTTAACTGTTTTGTGTGAGTAAATGGCTAGAATGACTCAACCACAATCATCATCACCCTAATTTTTACAACTGATTTTCTATGCTGTCATTGGTTGGAAGGATCCAACAAATCAATAGATTATGTCTTGCTCTAATGCAGACATGGGCAACCTTTTTCAAGAAGT
>NC_043017.1:11410496-11422996 GCF_006345805.1 Octopus sinensis | reverse complement strand
ACCAGTAATGACCAGTAATGAAAGTTTGATTTACTATAATGATTCTGAGATCAAGAGATAAGGTAGCCAATGGAAGCATTTTTGCTCCTGCAAATCCAAGAAGGTGAGACCACCAGGAAGCTCAGAATGATTCTTTTTTTGACAGCAAGGGCATCACCTACATTCACTAGTTTCCATTTGGTGAGATGGTCAACAAAGGGTACTTTCTAAAGGTTTTGAGGGAGTTCAAGAAGATATTTCATTGCAAAAGGCCAGAGCTCTTCTACTCCAGTCAATGGCACATGCCCCTGAACAAAGCACCAGTCCACACCGGTTCCATCCTGGTAACCAATTACTTGACAGAGCTGGGGATCAAAACTGTGCCTCACTTTTAGTCCAAACCTTGCTCACTGTGTCTTTTGGTTGCTTCCCAAAGCCGAAGGAGAACCTAAGGGGATGTCGTTTTGATGCTTTTGAGAAGCTGAAGGAGTCTGTGACAAGGGTGCTACACAATTTCATTTTGAAAGCCTTCCATGGGGCCTTCAAGAAGTGACCGAAGCACAACAGGTGCATTGAAGTCAGGGGGGGTCCTACTTTGAAAGATATTAGAGTTTGGGACTTGTTTGAAATAAATAAATGTCTCTCCTGGAAAAGTCTCAAAAGATTGTAACACACACACACACACAAGCACGCACACACACACACATATACAAACGCACTTGACATGATACATACCCACTACATGAGTGCAAGTTCATCTACATGCACATACACACACATACGCATGCACATGCACACACACACACACACATGCATGCATGCACACACATACATACATACAGACACACATACATCGGAACAACGAAACATCAAAATACTAGAGAAAAGAGTGAAAGACAAAACTCAATTTCCCTCCTTCTTTCAGCCATTCTATATTCTACCCTCTTCTATTGAAAATAAAGAAGTCAGAGAAGGAGAGAGGAGTGTGTATTAACAGAGAATGAGGGGACACAGGGACCAAAGGGGGTGAATTTCATTCAATCCCCAATGTTTTCATTGAAAATATTTACATTGAATATATTCGCTGTTTTCGTGTATTTTTCTACATACTATTATTGTTATTATAATTATTATTATTATTATTATTATTATTATTATTAGTTTTTGTTGTTGTTTGTTTTATTTTAATTTTATTTTTGTTTTTATTACAACGTTGTTCTCTTAATTTATGCCACCACCGTGAACAACAATAACAAGAACGACAGCACTTGTGGCTACAACAATATCAAATTCTACAGCAACTGCCAAAACAACATACCTACATGTGCTGGCGGCATTTATAAGTATATATATATATATATATATATATATATATATATATATTATATACATATATATATATATTTATATATATATATATACACACACACACACACATATATACATACATACATATATATATACACACACACACACACACACACTATATTCATTTGTAAAAACACATAGCTACATGTATACATACATAGTCATATATATACACACATATATATATATATATATTATATATACATACACACATATATATATACATATATATATCATCATCATGATCATCATCGTCTAACGTCTGTTTTCCATGCTAGCATGGGTTGGACGGTTCGACTGGGGTCTGGGAAGCCAGGAGGCTGCACCAGGCTCCAGTCTGATCTGCGAGTGTTTCTACAGCTGGATGCCCTTCCTAACGCCAACCACTCCGTGAGTGTAGTGGCTGCTTTTTATGTGCCACCGGCACAGATGCCAGGGGAAGCTGGCAACAGCCATGATTGGTTGGTGCTTTTTACATGCCACCGGCACAAGTATCACAACTACAATTTGATTTTTTGATGTTGATGTACTTGACTCAACAGGTCTCCTCAAGCACAGCAAGGTAAACACAGCAGACCGTCCTGCGATCCAAGGCACTTTGGATGAGCTGGGGCTTCTATGTGAAGCTGGTGCAGGAAACAGCCATGAACTCATGTTATTTGTCAGGTCTTCGCAGTCACAGCATATCTCCAGAGGTCTTGGTCTTTCGTCATTGCCTATGTGAGACCCAACGTTCGAAGGTCATGCTTGACGATCTCATCCCATGTCTTCCTGGGTCTACCTCTACCCCGGATTCCTTCAACTGTTTAGGAGTGGCACTTCTTCACACATCTCTCCTCATCCATCCATAGTACATGACCATACCAGTGCAGACGTCTCTCTTGCATGCCACATCCAATGCTTCTTATGTCCAGCATTTTTCTCAGAGCACTTACACTCTGTCGTGTATGCACACTGACATTACACATCCAGCGGATCATGCTAGCTTCATTTCTTTCAAGCCTACGCATGTTCTCTGCAGTCACAGCCCATGTTTCACAACCATGAAGCATGGCAGTTCACACACATGCTTTGTACAATCTACCTTTCACTCTGAGCGAGAGACCCTTTGTCACCAGTAGGGGTAGGAGCTTTCTAAACTTTTCCCAGACTATTCTTATTCTAGTGGTAACACTCTCTGAGCATCCACCCCCACTACTAACTTGGTCACCTAGGTAGCAGAAACTATCAACTACTTCTAGTTTCTCCCTCAGGATTGTAATGGAATCTGTTTTCTGAATATCAATGGTGTCTATTGCCCCTGTGCATCTGCCGCACATGAAAGCTATCTTCTTGGTTAATTTTCCATTGATGTTGCTGCACCTCTTATGTGTCCATAGCTTACACTGGGTACATATTATATATATATATATATATTATATATATATATATATATAATATATATATATACATACATACATACATACATACACACACACACACACACACACACACACACACACACACACACACACACACATACACACACATATATATATTATTTATTTCAACCATTTGACTGTAGCCATGCAGGACTACTGCCTTGAAGAATTTTAGTGAAACAAATCAACTCCAGTCTATTAAGCTGAGGAACATAAACAAACCAACACCAGTTGTCAAGTGGTGACTGAGGGACAAACATAGACACAGCCATGCCTGTGCCTATATATATATCTGGCTTTTATCTTTTATTTGTTACACTCATTGGACTGTGACCATGCTGGGGCACCACCTTGAATGTTTTTAGCCAAATAAATCAACCCTGTTATTTATCTTTAAGCCTGGTAATTATTCTATCAGACTCGTTTTGCTGAACCACTAAGTTATGAGGATGTCAACATGTGAACACTTGTTCTCAAGCAGCAGTAAGGACAGATACAACACAGACACAAACACATGCACGCACACACCAAAACACACACACACACACACCACACACACACACACCACACACACACACACATGCACACACACACATACATACATATATATATATATATATAATATATATATATATATATATATATATATATATATACATATATATCATCATCATCATCATAGTTTTCCACATAATCAGAGAACGTTTAGTGAAAAGAAGCAAAGTCAACAGTGGTGCCCCAGCATGGCCGCAACTCTTGTTCTGAAAGAAAAAAATTTATACACACACACACACAGATTCATTAATATATGCACAAATTCAAACATAAATTATGCAAATTTCTAAAGAGGTCTCCATAGTTTAACTTGTTTAACAAAATGTTAAACATTTTTACATTGTTTTTATTGGTTTTTGGTGTAAGTTCTCTTCTTTTTTACTAAATTTAGCTCATTTTTTTCCCTTTTTTTTTGCTGTTGTTAGTTTTGATATTTTCTTATCAAGACCCTTTCTCCCCCCCTCCCACAGCCACTAAAAACAAAAATGCAAATAAGCCATATTTATTTGTTTTGGAATGGATTTTGGGGGTGTATGGGGGGGGTGACAGGGGAGTTTTTCTATTTTAACCTGACATAAATATTTCAAGTATTTTGTTTTGCTTTTTCATTGAAACCCCTCCCCTATCTCTCTCTCTCACACACACACACACATACACACACATCATCAATAACACAAACACATCATTTGTACACACAAACACACACACGCACAGAACCACACACACTCATATGCATATATCACACACATACACAAACACACACACACACAAACACACATCACCCATAACACACACACACACACACACACATCATTTCGCCTTCTTAATGTCCTTTATTTTATTGTTGCTATGGTTACTATGGTTGCTATGGTTACTATGGTTGTTATGGTTACTTTGGTTACTATGGTTGCTATGGTTACTATGGGTACTATGGTTCCCTTCCCTTACAAAATTTTTATCATATATTCTTTTACTCTTTTACTTGTTTCAGTCATTTGACTGTGGCCATGCAGGAGCACCACATTTAGTTGAACAAATCAACCCCAGGACTTATTCTTTGTAAGCCTACTACTTATTCTGTTGCCCTCTTTTGCCGAACTGCTAGGTTACAGGGAGGCAAAAACACTGACATCGGTTGGTGGGGGACAAACACACACAAATATATACATATTTATATGCATATGTATATATATATATATATATATATATATTATATATATATATATATATGTATATATATAGCCAGTACCGCAACGACTGGCCTCCGTGCTGAGGGCACATAACAAACACCATCCGAGCGTGGCCGTCCGCCAGCCCCGTCTGGCACCTGTGTCGGTGACACATAAGAAAACACCATCTGAGCGTGGCCGTCAGCCAGCCTCGTCTGGCACCTGTGTCGGTGGCACATAAAAAACACCATCCGAGCGTGGCCGTCTGCCAGCTTCGTCTGGCACCTGTGTCGGTGGCACATAAAATCACCCACTACACTCTCGGAGTGGTTAGCGTTAGGAAGGGCATCCAGCTGTAGAAACACTGCCAGATCTGACTGGCCTGGTGCAGCCTTCGGGCTTGCCAGACCCCAGTTGAACCGTCCAACCCATGCTAGCATGGAAAGCGGACGTTAAACGATGATGATGATGATGATGATATATATATATACACATATATATATGTATGTATCTATACAACAGGCGTCTTTCAGTTTCCATCTATCAAATCCACTCACAAGGCTTTGGATGACCTGACGCTATTGTAGAAGACATTTGCCCATGGTGCCATGCATTGAGACTGAACCCAGAACCATGTGGTCAGGAAGCAAGCTTCTTACCACGCAGCCACTCCTGTGCTTATATGAAGACATAATAAAGTTTGTTTGATGTTCTTCTTGCTTGTGATGGTGGTGGTGGTGGTGGTGGTGGTGGTGGTTAAAATGGAAAACATTCCACCACCACGTTTTGCTAAGATGGTAGGAAGTGATTTGACACTTAGGTGATATCTTTAGCAAATCAAATGACCATGCTGGAGCATCATCACTGGCTCATCTTAACATATGTCTATTCATGCAGCTGAAAACCTTAATCCTCAAATTTCCTGGACAAAATAATGATAATAATAACAATAATAATCATTACTTCTCTAGGCCCAAAACCTTGAGAATTTTTTTTGGGGGGGGGGGGGGAAGGGGGGCTAGTCAATTACATCAACCCCAGGCAAAGTCGATCTCAGTGGAATTTGAACTCGGAACATAGTGGCAGACGAAATACCACTAAGCATTTCACCCGGCGTGCTAACAATCCTGCCAGCTCGCTGCCTTTAATAATAGTAATAATAATCCTTTCCATTATATGTACAAGGCTAGGAATTTGAGGGGGGGATGGGGCTAGCCAATTACATCGAACCCAGTGCATAACTGGTATTTATTTCATCGACCCCGCCAAAAGGATGAAAGGCAAAGTCGATCTCGGGAGAATTTGAACTGAGAATGTAAAGATGAACGAAATGTTGCTAAGCATTTTGTCCAGTATCTGAACGATTCTGTTAGCTGGCCACCTTCATAATAATAATAATAATAATCCTTTCTATTAAAGGCACAAGGCCTGAAATTTTGGAGAAGGGGTTAAGTCGATTACATCAAGCCCAATACTCAGCTGGTACTTATTTTATCGACCCTGAAAGGATGAAAGGTAAAGTCAACCTTGGCAGAATTTGAACTCAGAACACAAACACAAATAGGCGCAGGAGTGTCTGTGTGGTAAGTAGCTTGCTAACCAACCACATGGTTCCGGGTTCAGTCCCACTGCGTGGCATCTTGGGCAAGTGTCTTCTGCTATAGCCCTGGGCTGACCAATGCCTTGTGAGTGGATTTGGTAGACGGAAACTGAAAGAAGCCTGTCGTATATATGTATATATATATGTATATGTGTGTGTGTGTGTGTGTGTGTGTTTGTGTGTCTGTGTTTGTCCCCCTAGCATTGTATGACAACCGATGCTGGTGTGTTTACGTCCCTGTAACTTAGCGTTTTGGCAAAAGAGACCGATAGAATAAGCACTGGGCTTACAAAGAATAAGTCCCGGGGTTGATTTGCTCGACTAAAGGCGGTGCTCCAGCATGGCCGCAGTCAAAATGACTGAAACAAGTAAAAGAGTAAAAGAGAGAGAGTTTGAAGAAAAACCACTAATAATAATATTTTTCTTATTTATGAGAAAAAAAAATTGTATTTAGTTTTTAAGAAAAACCCCAATGAATTTCAAGGGGATACTTTACCATCTTCTTCAGTTTTTTGGCAAACTGGTAACTTTCCATACCATATACCATTCTGGCATGAAAGGAAATTGGAACCCAACAGCTGGAAATTACCGACATCAGTACAACGAGCATGGAAGCTGGTTCCATTGGCAATGAAACTGTTTCCTTTGAATCTGGAATCAACATTGTCCCAGACAAACACAACATTGTCTCCTTGTTCTGGATGTTTGCAGACGGGATTAGTCCTAAGTAGTTTTGGAGCCTTTACAGGTTCTGTAAATACACCAAGAAAAGATATAAATAGATACATAATACACATATATTATGTGTTGTAGTGTGTGGGGGGGGGGCATTCGTGCATGTGTGTGTTTATTGAAATGGGTTAGAGTTTTCACACTAGTAAATTTATATTTAGAAAAAAATGAAAATGCCTTAATAGATTTATCATAGAGGAAAAGAAAAAAAGTATTTCCATTTTTTTCATCTTAATAAACATCCAGTTTGAATCACTTTAAAAAGACAATTTTGTCAAGCTGAAGCAAATGAGAAATAAATTAAATCAAACTGGACTTTCCATAATCTCAGTAGATCTACTACCCAGCTACAATCAGAAGGAAATACAATACACCTTGGAGTGTGTGTGTGTATATATATATATATATATATATATATATATATACACAAAAATAAGCAACAAGAATGACTCCGGTAATTTGGTACAATTGTTTCGCACTACAACATTTTATTAAAAGTTGTAAGTATTACAGCAGATTTAAGATGCTGAGTGCTCTTCAGCCAATTATATAGGTTTTCCAATAATACAAAAGCTTTCAAATCAAGTAGTAACATTATAGAGAAGGTAGGTATACAGATAAAGATGTAGATTTAAATTTTAAGAACATATGAGGTTGTGAAGTCCAGCCACTAACTGACCAAACTATGACCAAACTGACCATACTAACATATATATATATATATATGTATTTGTGTGAGTGAGTGTGTGTGTGTGTTTGTCAGATCTGTAAGTAGTGTCATTGTTGGCACTTCCCAGTTCCCTCACCCCACACCTTTTATACCAAGTAGAATCAGCGATCCCCTACTTGGAAAACAAGTGAAGGATGGGATCAGGAAGGACATCCATTGTGACACAATGCCTCATTAACATACTGATCTAACCCATGCTAACATGGATAAACAGACGTAAAAGTGAAAACAAAAATATTTAAAGAATTATAGGAAATGTTGCATTGGAAACAATATTTCTGAAAACAGAACTTACTCTTTTCACAAAATGGTTCATGGGGGCTCCATTCTCCTTCAAGACAGGTAAATTTGTTGACTGTTCCATTCAACAGCCGAGAATTCAATTTACAAGAAATCTTTATAGAAGTTGAATTGTGAACATAATTTTTAAAATTTATTTCACCGGAACCCGTGTCTGTCCAGAAATCAATATTTTCACTCTGGCTAATGTAGCAGGAACCTGGAATTTCAATGAAAACAAATGACAAAAGTACAAAAAATTACTGCGTTTGTTTATCTATAATCTTTGAACTTCCTTCCAATTTATAAATGTTTCTTTAGTGCAACCATAAGTAACTTTTTTTGAGAAGCAGCCCACATGAGACATGGCTCACCATTTGGCAGGCCAGAATACTGCGAAATTCAAGGAAATTCAAGGTAATTTTTGGTTAGGTGTGTCATTCAGACACATTTTGTTGTAATAATAATAATAATTTCTACTCTAGGTACAAGGCCTGAAATTTTGGGGAAGGGGACTAGTCGATTGCATCAATCCCAGTGCGAAGCTGGTACTTTATTTATCAACCCTGAAAGAATGACAGGCAAAGTCAACCTAAGTGGAATTTGAACCCAGAATGTAGCAACAGGTAAAATACGGCTAAGTATTTCACCTAGCGTGCTAGCAATTCTGCCAGCATGCCACCTTAATAATAATAATAATAATAATATAATAATAATAATAATAATAATAATAATAATAATGTTGGTGTTAGTAAATAACATTGATGTCAAGAAATAAAATTAATATTTGTTAATAATATTGGATGAAGTAGAATAATTTTGATTTTAGTAAATAATGTTAGCCTTGTTAAAGCATTAGTCCTTAAAATTTACAGTAATTTAATTTAAATTTGATTTAATAATTAATGAAAATGGTAACATACCTAAAACAGAATCTGAAAGAAAATCTATTTTAATTAAAGAGTAACATTTTGTTGAAGAAATGGCACCATAGGCACAGGTGATGGCTGTGTGGTAAGAAGCTTGTGCCAGTCACAAAAGCAAACATCCCTGTTTCATTTGAATCCATCCAGTGGTTCTTGAGGTATCTTGTCCATGAACGAGCAAACAAACAAACATGACTGAAAACAATACCTTTGCCTTCACTAAGGTGGAGATAACAAGGGTGTTACACCAGGTGTGGGTGTGTGGCTAAGAAGCTTGCTTCCCAACCATGTGCTCCTGGGTTCAAGTCTCACCGTGTTGCTTCTTGGAGTAGAGTCTTCTAGAATAGCCCTGGCCAACCAAAACTTTGGGTGCAGATTTGGTAAATGGAAACTGAAAGAAGTCTGTCGTGTAAACACCACACGATGGTCATAAATGAGTATTACAGGTGATGTTGTTAATTTCTAGTCTCCATGAAATACCTGTCTGCCCATAGGAGGAAATATGACCTTGTTTGGAAATAAGTAAGAGTTAGCAACAAGAAGGGCATCCAGCTGTGGGAAAATCTTCGTCAACTGACTCCTGCAAGCATAGAAAAGTGGATTCTAAAACGACGATGATGATGATTAGTAGAAGAACAAGAATGATGATGAAGAGGAAGAAAGTGTAAGCAGATAGTGGGGTAGAAAGGGCTCCTTAGCCGTAGTGAAGGCAATCTATCTAGGGAGATAACCTTACAATAAATCACTCGGTCCGTAGCTTAGAAATACTGGGTTGACGTCCAGCGGGAACAGCTTTGTTTCATGGAGGAGGAAAGATAATCTTTAGTACTTGGTTGTACAATGCTTTCCAATGTGTGTAGTAGTGGCGCGCGCACACATTATTAGCCATTTGAAAAGACTATGGAGTTTACAATTAACTGCACCAGGGTTCCTCTTCCCCAGGGAACCAGACCTAATGGTATACCTGCGGATGTAGGTCCAGCCCCAGCTTTGCCGAGTCCTGTCTCTGATCGCGTTCTCCAGGGATACAGGCATCCAGCAACAGGACCTCTGTAATGCCATGATGGATCGTGAAGTCTGGCGTAGCATGGTAAATTCCATTGTCTCGACCACGGTCGAACAATGATGAATGATGATGATGTAAGCAGATTGTCAATGACAATACTATTCTCCATTGGTTTCAAACCAAGTCCTTTCAGTAATCTTTGTAATGTCTGTATTCTTGCATCAAGCAAGAAACTCTGAGTAGCAACACAGAGAATTGTCATCTTAAAAGGAATGCTGGGTATAACTTCACTGGATTTCACTATTAAGACTATTATTTATGTGTCAATGTGTGTGTGTGTGTGTGTAAGAGTGTGTGTGTAAGAGTGTGTGTGTAAGAGTGTGTGTGCAAGAGTGTGTCAAACTTACATCTATTTTGTTCATTTTTCCGACCATAATCTTCTAAATTATGATGAGGAGAGAAGGAAGGGGAAGGAGGAGGAGAAGAAGAAGAAGAAGAAGAAGAAGAAGAAGAAGAAGAAGAAGAAGAAGATGATGATGATGATAATGATGATACTGAAGACGATAACGATGATGATGATGACGAAGAAGACGTTAACAATGATGATGAGGATGATGATGAAGAAGAAGAAGCAGGGGAGGAGGGAGGACAACTACCCTTAATGAAATAATGCAACCATCGTTAATGAATCCAATATGTGTTATGTTAATTTCCCTTTAGTTATTTACATGTCAATGTTTATTAAACTAATCAGTAAAACGCAAAACATTTATTGCCCTTTCCCACTTTACTAATTTAGTAATATAATAAAGCTTGTACTAATTAATGTGAATCCTTTTAATGACCTTCCAAGTTAAGAACTGCTTACTTAGCGTGAAGTTTCAAACATATGTTAAAAATGCTTAGATGGGTGCAGGCGTGGTTCTGTGGTTAAGAAGCTTGCTTCCCAACCTCATGGTTCCAGGTTCAAGTCTTACCGCAAGGCACCTAGGGTGAGTATCTTCTACTATAGCCTCGGGCCAACCAAAGCCTTGTGAGTGGATTTCATAGATGGAAAAGGGGAAGAGAAATGCCTTCGTTTCATATAGTTTAATATCTTTTTATAAATATATACATTTTATATGGATTTCGTGAAATCCAACCAGTTTTCACTATTTAAATTAGCTTTCCATTGTACAGTAATCAGTTCTCGTGTCAGAGGGGTCTTGTCATTTTGGATGTTTGAAGAATAAGAAGAATGAGTCTAGAGAGTGAACCAAGGGAAGCAATAGGTGGCAGGAAGGACAACTGGCTCCTTAGTATAATTTTTAAAATGATCAAATTTGTATATTGAGGTGTGGGCTGTACTTTTGTATGAACAGGTTTTCCTTGTTTAGGCATTCTTGTACTGAGATTGAATCTTTGCATTGGTATAATGGGAAGATATGAAAATTCGGCATTTTATTACTTGCGCATCTGTCAATATGTCCACTCAGTGCTATCTGCCTGTATTGAGGGAAATTAATCTGTTCTTTATGCAGCGTAACTCTGCATCTCATAGTAAGGCTCGTTTGGCCACATAATTGTGACCACAACCTGAGCAGGTTAGGACATAGAAAAGGTTCTGGAAAGCACATGTGAAGTTGGTCTTAATTGGGAATTTTTGTTCTTGCTGGAATGTGAATTCCGGGCCTTCAGTTAGGTATGGGCATGTACCACAATTAGGTCGTCTGCATTTTTTAACTATTGGTATCATATGTATTGAGTATAGTTTTGCATTTGCTAGGAGTCTCTTAAGTGATTTGTCTTGTCTTTTGCATTTTAGTAGTTTGTGTGTATATAGGATGCTGTTCATTTTCGGGTCTTGAGTGAGCAGAGGGAGATTTTGTATAATTGTGTTGTATGCTTCATTGTTTCTGGGGTTGTGGGTTGATATGTATGGGAGTGATTTAAGGTGAGGTGTGGTGTTACGTTTTGTTGTCCTTAGTGTGTTTGTGTCCAATTTCATGTCACAAGAACTGATTACTGTACAATGTCCCTTGAAAAGCTAATTTAAATAGTGAAAAACCAGTTGGATTTCACGACATCCATATAACATGTATATATTTATAAAAAGATATTAAACTATATAAAACGAAGGCATTTCTCTTCCACTTTTTATATTTTTTTTTTCTTCCACATATTTTCAACTCATAATTTTGCCACATGGTGTATACTGAATCTTCAGTATTTTTACACCTTGTATATTTATATATATATATATCTGTAAAATAATATGTGACAATTATTCAATAGCCAAGATAAAACTCTGAGTTTCGGATGCCAAAGTGGAAATCCACAATACCATCTCTTCGGTTATCTGGCCATATTATTTTACAGATAAATTTCTTCTATTTACATAATATTGAGGTCTGCTTCTTTCTTTTGTTATCTTACCGTTTTTACCAATATATATATATATATATATATATATATATATATATCAAATGAAATACAAAGTAAATACATGTTTATAAATGAAATAAATGTATGAAATATGTAAAATACACAGTTATAGAAAATATATTTTAAAATGTTTACTCTTTGCTCCACTCATCGCAGGCAATGGAGCTGCAATCATGCTGGAGTGTTGTCTGTAGAACTGACACTGTGTCTACAATGCTCCCTCTGTAGCTAGTTTTTGGTGAGCCAGGAAGTTTGATGTCGCTCACCTCAGCTGCATTACCTGCTGCCTCAATAAACTATATAAATACATG
>NC_043017.1:11395496-11405496 GCF_006345805.1 Octopus sinensis | reverse complement strand
ATAAGCATAGAGTTTGATGATTTTAACCCACGCTGGTGAAAGGGGAGAACAGAGATTCTTCGCTTGCTTATTTTGAATTTGTTGACACTGTTAGTTGGGAGCAGATCTTCGAGAGGGTATGTTCTTATTTTCAGTGTTTCCAAATCCAAACCAAGGAATTTCCGAGCCGATGATAGAAATGTTGTTTTGACTAATCTTGAAACGTACGTTCTCGAATAACCTTAGCATTTGATTTTTCGATGTCATTACCCCCAAACTTTTGTGAGTTAAATTATGCAAACACTATATATGAGAGAGATTTTCTTTAAGTATTAGAATAGCCTTAAAAAAGTTTTTTAGCTGCTATTTCTAATGAGTTCAGTATGCGGCAAAGTAATTTATTTTACTAAGCCCTTTTATATAATGTAATAATTTGAATTCGCCTTGAATGGTCCCTTTGCATACTGAACACTTGGTGAAATTGATTAATAATTAATTAATTTTGCCCTCAATTGTTGAAATATATATATATATATATATACCCAGCATTCATAACCATAGGTTAAGATAGGCACCAAATCAAAGACGGTGAGTTTAACATTTTAACCGACTTCCCCTCTTCTGAAGATTGAATGCTGGAGATGGTGTATTACTCTATCGGTTCCTGCAATTCTAGCATTCAATTCAGCATCCTGATTTCCATTACACTTGACTACATCCCCAAAATAGACAAAGTTCTCCACTTGTCTCATTGGTGTTCCTCTAACTTGCAGAGTGCACTGGGAGGAATTTCTTGAGAAAACCAATGTCTCAAAATTATCATCATTAAACAAACATTCCAAATATGATCCAAATAGGCATCCTGCTGTACAACAATGCCTTAATAACATACCCATCTAACACATGAAGACATGGAAAAACAGATGTAAAATACATGATTAACAATATAAAAATTATACTCTGTGGCACTAATATTTCTTTCCTATAGAATCACTTACTTGGTCTATTTATTTACTAAATAAATGTTAACCTACTTGGTTTACATTCCAAAAGACTTGGTATCCACTTCCCATACTGGCAAACTGACCGGATGTTATTGTTTAAAGGAATGGTTGTCTGTGGATTGCAGTGTAATTCCACTGTACTTGAGTGCAGCATTAGCCTCGAAGTTGACCCAATCAAGGTCAAAGGTGAAGAAACACTGTCATTTTTTAACTGTAGACACGAAACTGAAATGAAAACAAAAGTGATAATTGTTCTTTTCTAATTTTTGACAAGGGACTAACAAATCTGAGAGGAGGGGTTAATTCATTACAACGTGTACGTGACTGGTATTTATTTTGTTGACCCCTGAAAGGATGAAAGATAAAGTCAGCTTCACTGGAATTTGAACTCATAATGTTAAACATCAGAAGAAATGTCACTAAGAATTTAGTCTGACACACTAACAATTCTGCTAGCTTCCTGCCTTAATAATAATAATAATAATAATAATAATGATGATGATAATAATAATAATAATAATAATAATAATAGCCCTGATGCAGTACCAGGCAGTGGCTCTCATGGCTTCTGATCTTAACTGATTGGAAGTGTTATCATGTACATTGTTTTGTCTTGGTATAAAAGATGGGCTACAGCAAATATTCTGCTCAATACCACAGATTTGCTTGTCAGTTGTTTGACCTTAACCAGTTGAGCATGTCCCTTAGTGGCTGACGATATGTGCATCTCTGATCACGAGCAGAAGTAGTGGGGGGGCATCATAGCCATGTGTTGAGAAAGATTCTTTGGGGTTTGAATAATTCACCTCTGGAAACATGGGTGTTTCGTTCAACGTCCTTAAACAACCCTTATTCAGGGACCTTTTGAGCGGGATGGGTTACTCGATCTGAAGAAAATTCTAACTGGGCTCCACCTGCAAGGTCATGTGCTGTTTATCTTGATATGAGATCACCATGTCGCGCACATATGGTTGTGATGCATGTGCCTGGTGTACCCTTATCAGACGGGTAGTCATGATGGGTATACTGGGCTTCGTATATTTTACCTCAGTGTCACTTTGATGGCATGCTCTGCTCGCTCACTCAATAATAATAATAATAATAATAATAATAATAATAATAATAATAATAATGATAGTAATAATAATAATATAATAATAATAATAATAATAATAATAATGATGATAATAATAATAATAATGATAATGATAATAATAATAATAATCCTGTCTACTATAGGCACAAGGCCTGAAATTTTGTGGGAGGGGACCGGTCAACCCCAGTATTCAACTGGTACCTATTTCATTGACCTTGAAAGGATGAAAGGCAAAGTTGACCTCAGCGGAATTTGAACTCAGAACATAGCGACAGGTGAAATACCACTAAGCATTTTGCCCAGCATGCTAACGATTCTGCCAGCTCTCTGCCTTCATAATAAGGATTATTATTATTATGATAATCCATTCTAAGGCGGTGAGCTGGCAGAATCGTTAGCATACTGGATGAAATGCTTAGTGGTATTTCACCTGTCGCTATGTTCTGAGTTCAAATTCCGCTGAGGTCAGCTTTGCCTTTCATCATTTCGGGGTCAATATATTAAGTACCAGTGAAACAATGGGGTCGATATAATTGACTAGTCCCCACCCAACAAATTTGAGGTCTTGTGCCTATAGTAGAAAGGATTATAATAATCTTTTCTACTATAGGCAGAAGACCTGAAATTATTTAGGGGAGAGGGCTAGTTGATTACATTGACCCCAGTGCACAACTGGTATACATTTCATTGACCCTGAAAGGATGAAAGACAAAGTCAACCTTGGCAGAATTTGAACTCAGAACATAAAGATGGATGAGATGATACTAATAATTTTTTCCAGTATTCTAACGATTCTGCCAGCTCACTGCCTTAACGAGGATGATGGTAACAATAGTTATAATAACAACAATAATATTTATAATTATCGTTATGATAATTAATGCAAAGGAATTTAACTGTTGTTGTTTTCTTTTTCAGAAGAATATCTAAAGTTTCAATATTTTTAGAAATGAAAGAAACGATTTTTAAAAAAATTATTGAAGTATAATTGTGAAAGAAAAGAAATATGATTAAAAAACTAAAAGTGAAGTCATACATGGTTGACATTCCAGGTCAGTCACAGTCCATTTCCCATTGAGACATGTCGAGGTTGTAACACCATTTTTAGATTTATATTTGCTGGGGTCACAGGCTAGTTTTACAACAGTCCCATGTGGGTGGAGCTGGTCTTGGAACAAAGAGACTGACCCAATCTCTTGATCCTTTCTGTGGTGAGTGTCTTGAAGTAAAACCAGGGGAGAAGTGGTGCTGTTTGTCAGAGGAATGCAGGAATCTGGAAATGAGAAGAAGAAAGCCAAAAGTATATGTGAAGAAGATTTTGGAATAAGTTTGGTTGCCATAAAAAGTGGAGACTCTAACACTTTGGCCTTTGTTTTTTGTCTGAGAGTGAATAAGATAAAGGAAATGGTGCTGTAAGGCAGGTGGGAATAAAATAGGTAAATGAACATGTCCATAAAATAGACTCCATCAACTGCCAGTAGGGAAAGCTACAGGTAAAAGATTACTTCCATTATCTAGGTGACCAAGTGAGTAGTGGAGGTGGAGAATAAGATTAGGCTGGACAAAGTTCAGATTAGGCTGGACAAAGTTCAGAGAGTTCCTGCCTCTGCTTTCAACAAAGGCCTCTCTCTCTCAGAGTGAAAGGCAAATTGTATGATGCTTGTGTGCGAACAGGTATGCTACATGGCAGGGAAACATGGGCTGTGACAGTCGAGGACATGTGTAGGCTTGAGAGAAATGAAGCCAGTATGCTTTACTGAATGTGCAATGGCAGTGTGCATATTTGACAGAATGTAAGCATCTTGAGAAAAAAGTTAGGCATAAGAGGAATCAGATGTGGTGTGCAAGAGAGACAACTGTGCTGGTATGGTCATGTGATGTATATGGACTAAGATAGCTGTGTAAAGAAGTGTCAATTGCTAACTGTGGAAGTAGGCCCAAGAAGACATGGAATGAGGTAGTGAAGCATGACCTTCTAACTTCGAACCTCACAGAGGCAATGACTAATGACCGAGACATTTGGTAATGTGCTCTGCTTAAGGGGACCTGTCAAGCCAAGTGCACCCATGCTGGTGGCACATAAAAATTCGACCTTTAAACGTTGAGCCTCATGGAGGCAAAGTGGATGGGTTTCTTTCGAGCGTTGAGCCTGACGGAGACAAAGTGGCTGAGTTCTTTTCGAGTGTTGGGCCTCAAGGAGGCAATGGCAAGGACCTTGACCTTTAGCATTGTCGTGCTTGAGAAGAAGACCTATCAAGCCGAGCAAAATTGCAGTCATGGCAGATACTGGTGTCACACAAATCGCACCTATGCTGGTGGCATATAAAAGTACCCATTAATTATAAACTTCCATTAAAATTTCATCTTAATTTGTTGCAAAACCTATTTTAATAATGATTAAGATATAATTACTGAATTCGTTGTTATTTTGTAATTTTCAAAATCAATTAAAACAAAGGACAGTGCACCTCAACAGGAATATAGCAACAAGATGTTAACAATGAATAGAAAAATGGTTCAAGGTCTTAACAGCAAAACACACACCCAGACACACACACACACACATACACACGCATGCTCGCTTGCGCGCACATCCAATGACAATTTCAAACAAAATATCACCAATATGCAACATAAGAATTAACAGAACAATTGTGAAGCAGATGGATGTATAGTCTCATATATTTGGAACCATCAAAGGAGGAAAACATCAAAGAAATTGAGTTAAAGATTGGACAAAGAAGTCCATAAATTAGCATTACAATTTGAAGCAATAAATTGTGAAAGTTGTAAAGTTAATTTATGAACGTCTAATACTTGCAGAGATGTCAGATGAAAAGAGAGTGAGAGAGTGAGACAGATGGACAGACAGACAGAAAGAGAAGATGAGGAATATTAAAAATGGGTCAGTGGGGGTTGCCGCTTCAAATTTTAATTTTCTTTTTCTCAGAAGAACACCAAACTATTTCATCTTTTACTCACATTTTTGGCAAACTGGAACCTTTGGTAACCATTTTCCATAGGTACAGACAATTGTCTTTGGTCCACTCAAATTATGGTTTGAATCACAGAACGTCTTGATAGCGGTACCATTTTTGATGAGTTTGTCTTGTATCTGTTTATGATTTCTATATAAGAAATATCCATTTGGTATGAATGGCAGCAAACAAGATTCTAAAAAGGAAACAATGTGTGATGAATAAATAGTGAAAATAAATTTTAACTTGTTTATATATGTGCATGTATGTGTGGCCACACATGTGTATGTAAATATGTATATGTATATATATATATATATATATATATATATATATATTGTGAAATAGAAAGATGAATAATCTTGTTGCAGATTAATCAAAAGTTTAACCGATACCTTGGTAGCAAAAATCACAGCAGAAGACAGCACGGTTGGAGGTACAACCATATGGTGTTGCAACCGTGCGTTGGTGCGGATAATTGAATTTTAATATTATTGGTGAATTGAAGAAATGGAGTTGAACGAAGATTGAACAGAAATCGTTTTATTGCATTCTACACGTGTTTCGAAAGGCACAATTTACCAAATTCCGATTGAATAAGGAGACCATATTGTGTCTTTCTCTTCAGGAAGAAATAGGAAATCCGTTGGAAAAAGCAAAAACAGAACAGAGGCGGAGCAAAACAAATCGAACGCAGCTCCTAAGAGCCCATGGATTTCCTATTTCTTCCTGAAGAGAAAGACACAATATGGTCTCCTTATTCAATCGGAATTTGGTAAATTGTGCCTTTCGAAACACGTGTAGAATGCAATAAAACGATTTCTGTTCAATCTTCGTTCAACTCCATTTCTTCAATTCACTAATAATATATATATATATATATATATATATATATATATATATATATGTTTACTACTACTATAATCATTTCTTAAATATAGCCATGAAACACGTGTCGTTATTCTACTAATTATATATGTTTTTATTATTTATTTTGCAATTTACTTAATCTTTGACATTTTATTGTTATTTTAATTTTAATATTTCTATTATATATAATTTTCTAGATGGTGTAATTTTATTGTTCATTTTGAATTGATAAAGGGTGGTTTTCTTCTAAATTTTTATATATATATATATTATATTGTGTGAAATTTGATTTAGTATTTCTAAATTGAATTTTTTTCCCTGTAAGTTTGGATTTATATTCCCTCAAATAATTATATATATATATATATATAAGGCGCATGGCTCAGTGGTTAGAGCGTCGAGCTTACGATCGTGAGGTTGTGAGCTCGAATCCCGGACCGGGCTGCGTGTTGTGTTCTTGAGCAAGGCACTTTATTTCACGTTGCTCCAGTTCACTCAGCTGTAGAAATGAGTTGCGACGTCACAGGTGCCAAGCTGTATCGACCTTTGTCTTTCCCTTGGATAACATCGGTGACGTGATGAGGGGAGGCTGGTATGCATGGGCGACTGCTAGCCTTCCATAAACAACCTTGCCCGGACTTGTGTCTAGGAGGGTAACTTTCTAGGTGCAATCCCATGGTCATTCATGACCGAAGGGGGTCTTTACCCCTTTATATATATATATATATATATATATATATATATATATATATATATCGAAGTAATGCCGTAAAGCAGTGTTTATGTATAATCACAATTTAGATTAGTTGAAATATGTTTGTCACATATTTCAACTGATAAAGGCAAATATGCCGAAACATCGATGTCTGAGATTCCTGAGAGATGGTGACACTGAATGAACTCCACAGTAACTGCAGTGTCTTTGCCGTTTAGCAGTTGAAATATTTGACAAACATATTTCAACTAACCTGATTCGTGATTATACGTGAACACTGTTTTGCACCATTACTTCATTATTTTTCTTGCTCGGGTAATCTACAAGTGCAAATCAATCAATATTGTTGGCTGAATTATATAAGACTTGGGATGAGGTGATGAAGCATGACCTTCGAATGTTGGGCCTCACACAGGCGATGACGAGCAACCAAGACCTTTGGAGATATGCTGTGCTTGAGAAGACCTGGCAAGCCAAGTGAGACTGTAACCTTGGCCTATGCCAGTGTAGCATAACCAGCCCATTTAAGAGTACCCTTCAATCATTGGGTTTGTTTATGTCCCCCATGACCTAGCAGTTCAGCAAAAAAGGAGCAACAGAATAAGTGCTAGACGTTTTTTTTTTTAAATCAATAAATACTTGGGTCCATTCATTGAAGTAAAAATTCTTAAAGGCAATGCTCCAGTATGGCCACAATCCAGTGACTGAACCAAGGCAAAGATAAAAAAAGGGATTTCAATATAATACAAGAATTTAAAAAGAAATACTTGGTATGCAGCTTGGTTCATCAGGCTGCCATCTTCCTCGCTGACATGTAACATTGGTGATGCCATTCTTGGGAATGAAACCATTTTCACAGATTACTTTAGTTTTGGTACCAGGAATCCAAGGAAGCTGTTCACCATTTTCGATTTCGTCAAATGTGCCATTAGTTATCTTCTTCAGAGATTTACAACTCTCTGGAATATAAATTGAATATGTACATGCACACATACTGATTTCAGATTTTGGCACAAGGCCAGCAATTTGGCGGGGAAGAAGTAAGATGACCCCCAGTGATCAACTGGTACTTATTTTATCGACCCTGAAAGGATGAAAGGTAAAGTCAGCCTTGGTAGAATTTGAACTCAGAATGTGAAGATGAATGAAATGCTGCCAAGCCATTTGCTCAGTCTGCTAATGATTCTGCTAGCTTGTTACCTTAACCCTTTCGTTACCAACCCGACTGAAACTGGCTCTGGCTCTGTAGTACAAATGTTTTGTTTCCATAAAATTTAAATTAAAATCTTCCACCAAACCTTAGTCACAATTTATGTTCCTAAGACTAGCTTAATGATAACGAAGTTATTTTACTAAATTCTTTGTTATATTTAAAATTAATTGAAAGAAACACAGAGCATCTCAAAATAAATACGGTAATGAAAGGGTTAATTTAGATATATATTAATGATTTCTCATTTTAATACTAATGACTTCTTAATAGTTGAGTCATAATAAAATTAATTTAACACTTAACTGAAGAATGACTCAACTTTTTGTAAAGTACATATTGATTTGGTTATACTTTTACAAGAAGAAGGCTGACAGTGACTTTGAAGTGTTAATCTGTAAGCTTTCATTGCACAGTTCAATAGCTTCGGTCCACCTTGTCCTTTACCCAGTTTGATAAAATAAATGCTTGAAAACTACAGGGTAGGGTGTGAGGATTGATATTACCTCAAGGACAGACTCCAAAGGGGTTGCTGTCCAACTATTAAAACCAATAAAGGAACAAAATAATTGAGTTCAAATGGCAATAATAATAATAATAATAATAATAATAATAATAATAATAATAATAATAATAATACTGCTCAATACCACAGATTTGCTTGTCAGTTGTTTGACCTTAACCAGTTGAGCATGTCCCTTAGTGGCTGACGATATGTGCATCTCTGATCACGAGCAGAAGTAGTGGGGGAGCATCATAACCATGTGTTGAGAGGGATTCTTTGGGGTTTGAATAGTTCACCTCTGGAAACATGGGTGGTTCTTTCAACATCCTTAAACAACCCTTATTCAGGGACCGTTTGAGCGGGATGGGCTACTCAACCTGAAGAAAATTCTAACTGCGCCCCACCTGCAAGGTCATGTGCTGTTTATCTTGATATAAGATCACCTTGTCGCGCACATATGGTTGTGATGCATGTGCCTGGTGTACCTTTATCAGACGGGTAGTCATGATGGGTATATTGGGCTTCGTATATTTTACCCCAGTGTCACTTTGATGGCATGAACTGCTCTCTCACTCAATAATAATAATAATAATAATGATAATGCAAAGATCCTATGGGATTTTATGATTCAGTGTGACCATGAGATAGAGAATAGGAAACCAGACATAGTGTTGAGAAAGAAAGCAAACGATTCTGGATCACAGATATAGCATGCCCAGCTGACAACATGGTATGTGATAAGGAAGAAAGAAAAATTGGTAGATATAACAGGTTAGCTTGGAAGGTTAAGCAGTTGTGGTTGCTGAAAAAGGTGGTAGAAGTACCAATAACTGTCGGAGCCATGGGAACAGTGAGCAAAAATCTTGAGAAGTACATGGAACAAATAGGGGCTGCAATAAGGATGGAGCATTTGCAGAAAACAGCACTGCTTGGAATCGCTCGAATACTCCAGATGGTACTTGAAAAATAAGGGGTGTTACCTTAGTTCACTGGCAGTGAACAGCTGACATTGTAGTACATCTCTAGTGTTAGAAACTGTGCAAATACAATAAAACTATGATAATAATAACAATGGTTTCAAATTCGGACATTCTGAAACAAGGCCAGCAATTTTGTGGGCAGTGTGTTAGCTTATTACATTGATCCCAGAATTTAACTGGTACTTTATTTTATTGGCCCACATAGAATGAAAGCACAAGTCGACCTCAGCAAAATTTGAACTCAGAATGTAAAAGGCCGGAAACAGTGCAACTTAGCATTTTGATCATATTCTAATAACCCTGCTGATTCCCTGATTTAAACATCGACATAAAATCAATTTACAACAATTACTTACTTTCTACGCAAGAAATGTTTTCAATGTTCTTGAATTCTCCATATTTACAAGAAGTGAAATAAAACTTTGTTGTTTCGTAACCATTTTCACATTTGGCATAAATGGTTTGACCATGTTCCATCTCAGTGCCAGACTGGATTCTGCCAAGTAAAGAGGAATGGTAATGCCCATTGTTCAACTCTGGAACTTTGCAAGGATCTAGAAAGGGAAATAAAAGATAATACATATATATATATATACACATACTTACATACATACATATATATATATATATATATATATATTATATATATATATATATACATAT
>NC_043017.1:11382996-11392996 GCF_006345805.1 Octopus sinensis | reverse complement strand
TGTAAGTGCAACGGGTCACCTAGGAAACACTTTATTGCATTTTGTTATAGAGATTTAAAATATGAAATCGATCCCGTGATTGAGATAATTTACGATTATTTTGAAACTGAAGTTGAAAGAAAGTAAATGGAGTATGTGAGTGTGTGTCTGTCTGTGCCTCTTTGTCTTGACATTGGGTGGTAGTTGTAAATAAGTGCCATTGTCATACAAGCAGTGTCGTGTGTATGAAGTCATGTTTGGTCATGTGGAGAAATACTACCTTACTTAGAAACAGGTGAGGGTATGCAACAGGGAGGGTGTCCAGTTGCAGAAAATCTGTCTCAGCAAATTCTGCCTGACCTGTGCAAGCACGAAAAGGTACACATAGGCACATGTGTGTGCATGCAGAAGGGATGGGGAGGGTGCCTGCATGTGTGTGCATGTGTATATCTCTGCACATGTGGATATGTGTGTGCAAATCTGTGTATCTCTCTCTATGTGTGTGTATGCATAAGTGTACGCTATACAGGTAACTTACTTGGTCTGCATTTAGGAATAAATGGAACCCATTTATTCTGAAGACATATAACGTTGGTGATATTGTCTGCTGGTTCATGGGTTCCTTCATTACATGCAATAGTCATTTCCTCAATTCCTTCAACAACATCTACAGATACGGTCATATATTTGCTGTTCCTTAACTTCTGACAGCCAACTAGAAGACATACAAAGAGAATAGCAAGAAATAAATGATATTATCAGAAGACAAAAACAAGTCAAATTTATCTATATATATATGTATATATATATATATATATATATATAATGTTGTGTAATTGTAAGATCCATGGGTCAAGGTGTAGGAAGTTAGTAAGCTTCAAACAATTCATGGTAGGTATAAAAAAAAACAATTTTCAGGAACAATAATAGTTTATTGGCATAAAAAGGTGATGGGTTTTTTCCATATCAGAATTTGATAAGCTGAAAAAAGTATTTTTATAGCACAAAGTAAGCAACTAAGGTTGCTATGAATGTGAATAAAAATCCAAATTTAAGGAATGGAGCTGGTAAAACCCAGGTTACATATATCTCCTAACTCGCTGGATATATAACTTTTTTAATTATATCTCTGGTAAGTTAACTCGAGATTCCTTAATGACAATCTAAACTTTAGTTGACCAAGATATCTTCAGCCTGAAGGTGGTGAGCTGGCAGAAACGTTAGCATGCCGGACAAAACACCTAGCGGTATTTCGTCTGTCGTTACATTGTGAGTTCAAATTCCACCGAGGTCGACTTTGCCTTTCATCCTTTCGGGGTCGATAAATTAAGTACCAGTTACGCACTGGGGTCGATGTAATCGACTTAATACCTATGTCTGTCCTTGTTTGTCCCCTCTGTGTTTAGCCCCTTGTGGGTAATAAAGAAATAGGTATCTTCAGCCTGATGAATAGCTAGTGGAGTACCCGTCATTGAGTAATTATTACTTCCAAGGATCTGCTAGCTAGGACACATATGTAGCCTGGATTTTACCTGCTCTCATTCCCTCAAATTGGATTTGAATGTATAAATATACCATAATCACTTCACTTGATGTATTAAATCTTTATATACTACCATCCTGCATAAGTCTGGATTAGGGGCAATGGCCTTTTGGCTAAAAAGCTCCAAATTAATCCATGATTCATCACAGAAAGATTAGAATTTATCCTTCAAAACGGCTACTTCCTTTTCAAGAAAGATACCCACCAACAAATATCTGGAACTTCAGTGGGTACAAAAGTTGTCCCAACATATGTCAACTTAGCTCAGAATGGGGATGAGGAGAGGAGGGGATGGGAATGGAGGAATGAAGAGGCGAAGAGTCAGGATAAGGTTATGGTTAGGGTGCTAGCACCCTAGATCAGTGTTTTTATGATGGTAGCTATTTCAGGTCTGTTGTATAAGCTATTTTCTAAGTGGTTCCTTAAGAGTGGTAGTAAACTCAAGGGCAGTTTCAGGTGTCCCATACACTCTATGCCACTGACTCCCAGACCTCCCCAAAAGAAATCTTACCCAGTATTAAACATACACGTGTAAATGGATGGTCAACATTGATCAACAAAGGCCCTCCCTACATGACCAACTCCAAGTGACAAGACTACTTTTTACTTTTCTTTCCTCATTCTCAGATAAAGATCAAAGCTAAAAAAAGTTATGCACAATTCATAGCAAATAAATATTTTCACCAATCTTCAAACATTTTCGATTGACTGAATATTTCTGACACAAACCAGCACCAGTTATTTCCCCTTCTGGGTTTTACCTCCTTGATATTTACTTCCACCCCTTTACAATCTTTCTTCAAATCCCACCTGCTAGGTTGAATTTACCTTTCCTTGTAACATTGATGATGCTAAAATAGACAGCAAGCAAAAAGCAATGGGATTCGACAAGTTAGTGAAACTCCGACGTCTGGCAGCTGACTTGGCAGACACCCATAAAATTATCAACCATCTTACAAACAATAACTCTGAGCACCTTTTGTTAGTTGTCGGAGCACTGCATCCTTCAAAACTTCCATGCTTCCTGAGATTCGCCAACACTACACCTGATTTTCTCCCCTCCATACACACACAAGCATGTATCTGACTCATACATTGTTCGCTTTCCAGACATTTGTACATTACTGCATATACTTTATACACACTTTCTGACAAGTTGTGGTGCACCTGAGCACTGTATACAATAATTTCATTATTATTATTATAATTATTATTATTATTATTATTATTATTATTATTATTATTATTATTATCCAATATGGCAGCAGTCAAATGACTGAGGATAAAAATAATGAAAGAAGGAATGTATATGATGTATATGTGTGTGTATAAAACATTTACGTTTTTTTAAACACATTTTTCAAATAAAATCTTTGTCAGGATTAAAACATGGATTATCCTTTGTGTTATCATGAGCAGAAACATGATTGATGATGTCAAAAAGGATCAAAGATTGTTCTCAAGCCACACACTCACAAGGCCAGTTTCCCAGATTTTGTGGTACATATATTCCCCCACTGGATGGGACACCAGTGTGTCACAGTGTTCCACAGTGTATCACAGTGTGCCACAGTATGTCACAGTGTGCCACAGTGTGTCACAGGATTACTCATTTTTGATAAATGTGTTGATTGGAGCAATAGGATATGAAGTATTTTGTTCAAGACCACAATGCATCACCTGGTCCAGGAATTGAAACCACAATCTTATGATCACAAGTGCAATACCCTAGCCACTGAGCCACTAAGCCACATACCACCAAGACTGACAATGAGCTGAGGTCCAAAATAATTTTGTTACTAAAACTCCTCACCTTCTTGAGTAATTTCCACAAATATTCAACATAGGAGGCATTAATGCATGCAAATATTTAAAATGAGGCTGTGGAGCTGAGGTGGGCCAGAAGCATGGGGTCAGTGATGTCATGCAAACTTCCAAGGGGCCTTGCTGGAAAGAGAGGAGTGAGGGAGGTCATGTGAGTAGAAGGGTGACTAGCAACGCCTGGTATTGCAACATCTATTATCTTTGCTTCTTTTTCATCTTTATGCATGATCACAATATCTGGTCCTCTTTCCTCTATGACTTGGTCGCACTGCATATTAAAATCCCAGAATATTTTGTAATATTCATTTTCCATTATACCATCTGGCTTGTGTTCTTACCATTGTTTCGGCTCTCTCAAGGTTTGCTTTACCGCACAACAACCAGTGGACATATCTGGCCACATTGTCATATCTCCTTTATATTCGCATTGTGCGAGCTTACAGCACTCACTAACAATATGGCTTATACTTTCTCCCTTCTCAGAGCACATCCTACACTATGGTGAGTCAGTAATTTTATCAATGTGATATTTGGAGTAGTTTCTTCTTTCTGAGCACTGCACACTAATGCCTCAGTGGGCCCTTTTAAGTCTCCTTTCTGTAACCATTGCCAGGTTCTATTCCAATCAATCTCATCTTTATTCTTCAAGAACTGACAGAGCATTTTCATCTGCTTTCTCTGGTCCTTCTTAAATTGTGTTGGATCTATGGCTTCATTCACTTTTAAGGGTCCTTGCATTTTCACTGCTTCAATCATTTCTTCTTTGCTCCCCCTGACATACCAAGCCAGACAATTCTCCTCTTCCCTTACACAACCTTCACAACACACCAATCCCCATCCTCCCTCCTTCCTCTTTACATACAATCTTAACACATCACTCTTAGGGTGTGGTTCCTGGTTAATTGTCATTAATTTACGTGTTCTCTGGTCTATCTCTTGTAATTCATGCTTCTTCCAAGATACTATTCCTGCCCATCATCAAGCAACCACCCACATGTTGATTGCTCTAACCTTATAGCAGCCATTTAGCTTTGATTGGAGCACAAAGCCGAGTTCTTCTCAAATACTCTTTCCTGTACATTTCTTTCATCTTGTGTTCATTCACCTTATCTCTTTTAATGATACTCAGGTATTTATATCCTTCCTCTGCGACTTCCTTCATAGATTCGCCACTTTCCACCTTGATCCTATAGTTTTCCCCCTTTTGAGAATCATTACACCACATTTCTCGATCCCAAATTCCATGCCAATATCTTTTGCTAATCATCCGCACAGTTGCAGTCAAACTCTCAATTTCTTTCTCAGTCTTAGCGAATAGCTTTAGGTCATCCATAAACCACAGGTTGTTTACTTTCACCCTGCCGAGCATGTACCCCACAAGCATCTTTCTTAAAACGCTCATTAACGGCAGTATACATACAACAAATAGGAAAGGCAACAGACTGTCCCCTTCAAAGATTCATCATCATCATCATCATCATCGTTTAATGTCCGTTTTCCATGCTAGCATGGGTTGGACGGTTCAACCGGGGTCTGGGAAGCCAGGGGCTGCACCAGGCTCCAGTCTGATCTGGCAGTGTTTCTACAGCTGGATGCCCTTCTAACGCCAACCATTCCGAGAGTGTAGTGGGTGCTTTTTACATGCCACCTGCAAAAGAGCCAGGGGGTGTCTGGCATTGGCCACAATCGGTTGGTGCTTTTAACGTGCCACCGGTACGGAAGCCAGACAAGGCGGCGCTGGCATCGGCCATGTTTGGATGGTGCATTTTATGTGCCACAGGCACAGAAGCCATTCTTCTTTTGATATTTACCTCTTCCAGCTCATCTCCCCATGCTGTGAGTTCAGTTCACCATGTTGCCATTGAGCTTTATATTAACTTCAGGATATTATGGGAGATCTTAAGCAGTTTAAGGCATTCAATAATCCATGAATGTGGGACCATGTCATATGCTTTCCTATTATCCACCCATGCCTTCACCAAATTTTTGTGTCTCTTCTTGCAATCAGCCAGGATATCTTATCGATTAGTAATTGATCCTTCATTCTTCTGCTTTTACATCTACACCCTTTTTGTTCCACTGGTAGTAGATTATTCTCATCTAGGTGCTTATAGATGTTGTTCAATATGATGCTCGTCATCAGTTTCCACATCAGTGGCAAACAAGATATTGGTCGAAAATTTCCAACCACATTCCCTTTACTTGGACCCTTCTGGCATAGTACCATTCTTCCTTTTGTCATCCAGGCCAGTACATGGATGTCACTGCTCTCCTGCACTATTCTCTAATCATCTCCTCGGTTATTCTCAATATATATATTAATTTTTATACACACATCTATATAATGCACAACACACCAAGAATCAGGAGTAAAATATATTTAAATATTAGAAAACCTAGCTGTGACATAAGTTCATAGCAACGACAATACATATATATATGTGTGTGTGTGTATATATATATGTGTATGTATGTATATATATATATGTGTGTGTGTGTATGTGTGTGTATGTATGTATATATATATATATATATGCGTGTATGTATGTATATATATATATACTGACACCTGTGCAGGTGGCACGTAAAAAGCACCCACTACACTCACGGAGTGGTTGGCGTTAGGAAGGGCATCAAGCTGTACAAACATTGCCAGATAAGACTGGAGCCTGGTGCAGCCTTCTGGCTTCCCAGTTCCCCGGTCGAACCGTCCAACCCATGCTAGAGAACGGACGTTAAACGATGATGATGATGATGATGATATATATATATATACATACACACATGCATGTGTGTGTGTGTGTGTGTGTGTGTGCATAAATGTGTTTGTATGTGTATGTTCATGTGTGTGTTTTTGTATACATCCCTGTATAGATATGTACTATAAGTATATATTCAATTTAATCCTTTAGCATTTAAACTGGCCACACATGTGGAAACCAGCCTGATCCAGACTCTTACACCTACCCTACAATGTTAATCTAAAAAGAAGCAATCTCATCAAAAATATCTCAAAGCTATGAAATAATGCATGATTCATTCAAAATAATGTAAGTAAATAAATATTATATTCGACATTATATTTTTTTGATTGAAGCACTCCGTCGGTTATGACGACGAGGATTCCGGTTGATCCGATCAACGGAACAGCCTGCTCGTGAAATTAACGTGTAAGTGGCTGAGTACTCCACAGACACGTGTACCCTTAACGTAGTTCTTGGGGATATTCAGCGTGACACAGAGAGTGACAAGGCCGGCCCTTTGAAATACAGGTACAACAGAAACAGGAAGTAAGAGTGAGAGAAAGTTGTGGTGAAAGAGTACAGCAGGGATCACCACCATCCCCTGCCGGAGCCTCGTGGAGCTTTTAGGTGTTTTCGCTCAATAAACACTCACAACGCCCGGTCTGGGAATCGAAACCGCGATCCTACGACCGCGAGTCCGCTACCCTAACCACTGGGCCATTGCGCCTCCACTCGACATTATATAAGCTATAAGGAAATGGAATTCTTTGACAGTCAATTGTATTCCTGTTACAGAGAATATATTTCAGCCATTGACTTCATTGCCTCTAAATAAGGAATTGTATTCTCTGCTGTTAAGAAAAGCAGTTTGAAATTACACACTGCTGTAGATCTGAGGCTTGATAAGATTTTATCTGATGGAATCGGTAAATTCTATTGATATGAGCTTATGTATAAGTGTGTCAGAAGGTGTAGGTATATGTATGTGTGTATCTTTATATATATATATATATATATATATATGCGTGTATGTATATATATATATATACTGACACCTGTGCAGGTGGCGCATAAAAAGCACCCACTACACTCACGGAGTGATTGGCGTTAGGAAGGGCATCAAGCTGTAGAAACATTGCCAGATAAGACTGGAGCCTGGTGCAGCCTTCTGGCTTCCCAGTTCCCCGGTCGAACCGTCCAACCCATGCTAGCCTGGAGAACGGATGTTAAACGATGATGATGATGATGATGATGATGATATATATATATATATACATACACACATGCATGTGTGTGTGTGTGTGTGCGCATAAATGTGTTTGTGTGTATGTTCATGCGTGTGTTTTTGTATACATCCCTGTATAGATATGTACTATAAGTATATATTCAATATAATCCTTTAGCATTTACACTGGCCCCCACATGTGGAAACCAGCCTGATCCAGACTCTTACACCTACCCTACAACGTTAATCTAAAAAGAAGCAATCTCATCAAAAATATCTCAAAGCTATGAAATAATGCATGATTCGTTCAAAATAATGTAAGTAAATAAATATTATATTCGACATTATATTTTTTTGATTGAAGCACTCCGTCGGTTACGACGACGAGGATTCCGGTTGATCCGATCAACGGAACAGCCTGCTCGTGAAATTAACGTGTAAGTGGCTGAGCACTCCACAGACACGTGTACCCTTAACGTAGTTCTCGGGGATATTCAGCGTGACACAGAGAGTGACAAGGCCGGCCCTTTGAAATACAGGTACAACAGAAACAGGAAGTAAGAGTGAGAGAAAGTTGTGGTGAAAGAGTACAGCAGGGATCACCACCATCCCCTGCCGGAGCCTCGTGGAGCTTTAGGTGTTTTCGCTCAATAAACACTCACAACGCCCGGTCTGGGAATCGAAACCGCGATCGTATGACCGCAAGTCCGCTGCCCTAACCACTGGGCCATTGCGCCGCCTCAACATTATATAAGTTATAAGGAAATGGAATTCTTTGACAGTCAATTGTATTCCTGTTACAGAGAATATATTTCAGCCATTGACTTCATTGCCTCTAAGTAAGGAATTGTATTCTCTGCTGTTAAGAAAAGCAGTGTGGAATTACACACTGCTGCAGATCTGAGGCTTGATAAGACCTTATCTGATGGAATCGGTAAATTTTATTGATATGAGCTTATGTATAAGTGTATCAGAAGGTGTAGGTATATGTATGTGTGTATCTTTATATATATATATATATATACTCTTTACTCTTTACTCTTTTACTTGCTTCAGTCATTTGACTGCGGCCATGCTGGAGCACCGCCTTTAATCAAGCAACTTGACCCCGGGACTTATTCGGTTGTCAAGCAATGCTAGGGGGACAAACACAGACACACAAACACACATATATAAATACATTTATACAACGGGCTTTTTTCAGTTTCTGTCTACCAAATCCACTCACAAGGCTTTGGTCGGCCCGAGGCTATAGTAGAAGACACTTGCCCAAGGTGCCACGCAGTGGGACTGAACCCAGGACCATGTGTTTGGTAAACAAGCTACTTACCACACAGCCACTCCTGCGCCTATATATATATATATATATATGTTTGTGTGTGTGTATGTGTATACACAAACACACACACGTATATACAGTTGCAGTGTGGAAGGTGTTTATAAGCCATTTAAAAACATGCAAAAACCATTAGATTCACTTCAACATTTAAATTTAATTTACCAAAATATTTTCGGCGCTTGGAGACCACGATCTTTCACTGACAAAATTCCGTGCCATCAATGAACAGGTTGCGGTCTCAAAGTGATGGAAATATTTTGGCAAATTAAATTTAAATGTTGAAGTGAGTCCAACGATTTTTGTGTGTTTTTAAATGGCTTATAAACACCTTCCACGCTGCAATTGTTTTTGTTTCAGCACACGATCTCAGATCAGGTCACTTGCTATGCAAGTAGATCTCCATAATACATATATATATATATATAATATATATATATATATACATACATACATATACACACACATGTAAGTGTCCCATTATTGTATTTTTTATATATAAAATATAGCAGCGTACATACACTTTGGTCTCTTATAAGTATATATATATACACACAAAATGGGACAAGAACACAAAACCTCCAGACAGTTAGGTGATACAAGAAAGGGACAACAAAACATCCAGATAGATGATACAAAGAAAACAAGGATGGGTCATTCGAAGTTTTCTTTCCTCAGTCGAGTTCCAGATTATCTTTGCAATTTTGGCTGGTTATACTCGAGGTTGCTCCAATCTGGCCAACCCCAAGGAAAAACTAAGCTAAGAACATTAGATTCCTTGGAAGAAAGCAGTGAATGTAAATGAAAACAAGGGCGGAAAAAACGAAGAAAGTTACATGCATGAATGATATACATGCATATGTATACATATATATATATATGTATGTACATGCACACACAAATGTATTTGTATGTATACTCTTTTACTCTTTTTCTCTTTTACTTGTTTCAGTCATTTGACTGCGGCCATGCTGGAGTACCGCCTTTAGTCGGGCAAATCGACCCCGGACTTATTCTTTGTAAGCCCAGTACTTATCCTATCGGTCTCTTTTGCCGTACCGCTAAGTGACGGGGATGTAAACACACCAGCATCGGTTGTCGAGCAATGCTAGAGGGACAAACACAGACACACAAACGCCCCACACACACACACATATATATATACATATATACGACAGGCTTCTTTCAGTTTCCGTCTACCAAATCCACCCACAAGGCATTGGTCGGCCCGGGGCTATAGCAGAAGACACTTGCCCAAGATGCCACGCAGTGGGATTGAACCCGGAACCATGTGGTTGGTTAGCAAGCTACTTACCACACAGCCACTCCTGGATAAAACAAACTCCAAG
>NC_043017.1:11375496-11377996 GCF_006345805.1 Octopus sinensis | reverse complement strand
TTTAGTCATTACCATCAACCCCAGTATATCTCTGGTACTTTGTTTTTATTGCCCCTAGAAAGGATGAAAGACAACTGTTACCTCAGTGTGGTATGAACTCAAAACATAGAGAAAGGTTAAAATAACTCGGGGAAATTTTGTCTGACATTGTTATGATTCATCCAATCCATTGCACTAAATAATAATAATAATAATAATAATAATAATAATAATAATAATAATAATCATCATCATCGTTTAACATCCGTTTTCCATACTAGCATGGGTTGGACGGTTCAACTGGGGTCTGGGAAGCCAGAAGGCTGCGCCAGGCCCAGTCTGATCTGGCAGTGTTTCTACAGCTGGATGCCCTTCCTAATGCCAACCACTCCGTGAGTATAGTGGGTGCTTTTTACATGCCACCAGCACAGGTGCCAGATGAGGTTGGCAAACGGCCATGATCGGATGGTTCTCTTACGTGTCACCGGCACTAGTATCACAGCTACAATTTCCATTGATGTTGGTCGATTTTGATTTTGATAATAATAATAATAATAATCCTTTCTACTATAGGCACAAGGCCTGAAATTTTGTGTAGGTGGGACCAGTTGATTAGATTGACCCCAATGCTCAACTGGAACTCACTTTATCATCCCTAAAAGGATGAAAGGCAAAGTGGATCCTGGTGGAATTTGAACTCAGAACATAAAGATGGATAAAATTCCACAAAGCATTTTGCCTGGCATGCTGATGATTCTGCCAGCTCGCTGCCCTTAAATGATGATGATAATGATATGTTACTTCAATTTTATATTCCATAGCAAAATACTGACCCCATTTCAAGAACCACAATCACATGTGGGAATGTTGCCAATTATCCATTGTCCATTTTTGCCACAGATTGCCTTCTCATCATTACTCTTAAAACAGAGATCATTTTTGCAAGCAAACTGTGCCACAGAACCTTCTGACAAGGGGCCATTGTAATTGACCTGAACTTCCTTGTCCACTTTCAATTCTCTACAATAGGTATCTGCAAAAACAAAAAAAGTTGTAAGTAAAGTAAATATTGTTTTGAATCTGATAAATAAAGTAAATGTAGTTGTGAAAGTAAAAGTAAAAATAGTTGTGAAAGTAAAATTAAAAATAGTTGTGAAAGTAAAAGTAAAAATAGTTGTGAAAGTAAAATTAAAAATAGTTGTGAAAGTAAAAGTAAAAATAGTTGTGAAAGTAAAAGTAAAAATAGTTGTGAAAGTAAAGGTAAATATTGTCTTCACTGATAGGGACAGTTATCTGGTTACTATGGTGTATAAATGTCTAAAATCACAAAATTTCCGTTGACTGGGACTTGAGTCCATCACAGAGTGGTTACTCACTTACAGCTGAGTGAACTGAAGGCATGTGGCTCAATGGTTAGCAGGTTATTTGGCTCATGGTCATAAGGTAGTGAGCTTGATTTCCTGCAACAAGTGATGTCCTTGAGCAAGACACTTCATTCTCCGTGGCTCTCATCCATTCAGCTGGCAGTAATTCTGTGTCACACTGAATCTCCCTGAGAGCTACATTAAGGGCGTGCATGCCTGTGGAGTGCTCAGCCACTTGCACGTTAATTTCATGATGTGGTTGTTTGTGTCGATTGGAACACTCGTCACGAAAGAGTCAGGTAAGGGTCGGTGGGAACTGAAGTAACATAAAATGAAGTGTTTTACTCAAGAATACAATGGTCTGGAGATTGAAACCATAACCTTACACTTGAGAATGCAACACCCTAACCACTAGGCTAACTGCCTCAATCCTTGGACATTATTGTCTCAAGTTCCAGGACCAGTTACTTGGTTGCCATAGCATTAAGTGACTGGGATCACAACATTCCTCTTTGAAGAAGATGCCAGATTATCACCAGATTGTTACTCCTTGGCAGCTGAGTGGATTGAAGCAATATGAAATGAAGTGCTTTGCTCGTGAGTTCAATTCTCTGCTGGTCTGGGAATCGATCTCAGGATCATGCAAATGTGAGTGCATTTCCCTAACCACGAGGCAAAGCAAAGATGCTTTATATCACAAGTGAGTTCAGTTATGATAGTAACGTGCAGCTGTTCTTGCCGTTGTTCTTGTGGCTTACTCTTATGCCTAGCCTTGGTTCCTGTAAACACGTGATAAAAGTCATTCCACTTGTGACCATCCTAACATAAATGAGGCTGTGGTATGAACGAATCAATGTTAAGACTACAATGTGTTGTTGTTGCTGATGAGGTCATCATTATATTTAAACCTAGATCAAATCTAGTTCTGCAGATCCTGTATTCACAAACTTATTCATCCATGACCACCCCGAAGGAAAGAAGGCTATTATATGAAGTGGCTAAGATCATTATTTGCTTTTGTTGTTCTAGCTGTTCATGTTGTTGTTGTTGCTGTTGTCGTCATCGTCTAAGCTTCAAAGTTGCCCCAATTCAGCAAATACTTGATCAAAGACATTTCTAATATGACCATCCTGTAATTTTTTTTTTTCAGACACTGT
>NC_043017.1:11350496-11370496 GCF_006345805.1 Octopus sinensis | reverse complement strand
TGACAGCGATGCTCAGATGATCCACCGGTTTATCGTAAACGACCAGTTGTTTACCATTTACTTGAATGGTGCCACCAGTTACTTCCTTCACCAGACATTGCTCTAGGGAGGGGGTAGAGAGAGGTCGCATGGTGGGGGGAGAAAAATAAAGAAAAAAGTAAAAGATTAACATCAAAGTAGATCAACAATAAGTAAGGATATGGGTGGTGGTAGTGGTGGTGACGTCAGTGGTGGCATGCGGTAGCGGCGGTGATGGTGGTGCTCATGATGAGGATGATGATGATTACAATGGTGATGAGGAGGAAAAACAAAATGCTAATAATGTTTTGAACAGCGGAAAATGCAGCTGGACTGATGCATTGCTTGAAATGGAGAATACTTTGAAGGCAATAAAAGCGTAAACATGTAAAACTAAGTGAATAGAAGAATATTGCAAGATTCCAGTTTTTTTTGGGTACCCCATTGCATATACAAGGAGGCAGTGACAAGTGACTGAGACCTTTGGCAATATACCGTGCTTGAATGCGGTGAGCTGGCAGAATTGTTAGCACACCGGGCAAAATGCTTAGCAGTATTTCATCTGTCTTCACATTCTGAGTTCACATTCAGCCAAGGTTGACTTTATCTTTCATCCTTTTGGGATCGATAGATTAAGTACCATTTGCATAGTGAGGTCGATCTAATTGACTGGTCCCCTCCCCAAAATTTCAGGCCTAGTGCCCAGAGTAGAAAAGAAGTTTGCTCCCTAGTCACATGGTTCTGGGTTCAGTCCCACTGAACTTGTTTTTCATCCTCTTTCTTTATATTCCTGGAATCAAACAGGCATGATGGATCAATTAGTAAGCTACTTTGTTTTTTTTTTTCTTGTCTATTATTGTTGTATCTGATTTATTATTTTCAAACTTCTTATCTATTTGAATAGAAAAATCCCATAAAATTTTGCATTTCTTCTCCGTCAGTTCTCTTTCAAACTGATGATCCACACTATGGACATCCAGATTCAAATCTCTACTTCTGACAAGGCTTCCAGTGCAAAATTTTCACAATTTGAACATGCCTCTATCTCATATATTCTCCCTGTGTCACCATGGGACATTCTGCAACAATGTGTTCCACAGTCTCATTCCAAATTCTGTGGAGGCGCAATGGCCCAGTGGTTAGGGCAGCGGACTCGTGGTCATAGGATCGCGGTTTCGATTCCCAGACCGGGCGTTGTGAGTGTTTATTGAGCAAAAACACCTAAAGCTCCATGAGGCTCCGGCAGGGATGGTGGTGAACCCTGCTGTACTCTTTCACCACAACTTTCTCTCACTCTTACTTCCTGTTTCTGTTGTACCTGTATTTCAAAGGGCCGGCATTGTCACTCTCTGTGTCACGCTGAATATCCCCGAGAACTACGGTAAGGGTACACGTGTCTGTGGAGTGCTCAGCCACTTACACGTTAATTTCACGAGCAGCTGTTCCGTTGATCGGATCAACCGGAACCCTCGTCGTCGGAACTGACGGAGTGCTTCCACACATTCCAAATTCTACAGATTTTGCATTTTTTTTCACACTTTCTTCCTATATACACAGTCTCTCAGGTTGTTTATTTTTATCACTCAATCTTGAATTGCAATAATTAGGCTTTCTTTTATTTTTTAACCAAACCCAGGATTTTATTCCACATACATCCTCAGGGGTTTTCCAAAACTGACCATGTAAAAGTTTCCTTTCAATCTGTTTAACAAGCTCTCTTTGAATCCCATTCCTGTCCTTTTCTCTTGTTCCACAATTATTCAACAAAAACTAAACACTCATACATCATCTTCAACAGAAGAGTCTATCGTCAGCGTCATCGGCGGCGGCGTCAGTTTCACTTCTCAGAGCTTTTGATTTCACTTGCTCCATCTAATTCTGTAAGAGTGGACGGCAACCTGTAGTCAACGGTTTAACAGACTCTTCTTCCACAATACTTAACATAGGCGCAGGAGTGGCTGTGTGGTATATAGCTTGTTTACCAACCACAGGGTTCCGGGTTCAGTCCCATTGCGTGGCACCTTGGGCAAGTGTCTTCTACTATAGCCTCGGGCCGACCAAAGCCTTGTGAGTGGATTTGGTAGACGGAAACTGAAAGAAGCCCGTCATATATATGCATATATATATATGTATGTGTGTGTGCTTGTGTGTCTGTGTTTGTCCCCCTAGCATTGCTTGACAACCGATGCTGGTGTGTTTATGTCCTCGTCACTTAGCGGTTCGGCAAAAAGAGACCGATAGAATAAGTACTGGGCTTACAAAGAATAAGTCCCGGAGTCGAGTTGCTCGACTAAAGGCGGTGCTCCAGCATGGCCGCGGTCAAATGACTGAAACAACTAAAAGAGTAGAAGAGTAAAGAGTATCCAAGTACCAATCTCAAAATCCTTGCTGTCCTCAAAAAAACAAGTTTTCTGAGCATGTTCTGACCTCATGTCAAACCCAATTTCTCATACCTGGTTGTTAATCCTCCCAGGGTCCCTATTCATACAATCTTGTCTTGGCTTGTACCTCTCATCCTTTCCCACCTCTCCATCATTTACTTCTATATCTCCAAATATGGTAATGCCTGTGATCTCTTAGTTTCCTTCATCATTTTATCAACCTCATCAATGTTTGATTTCATTATTGTTATTAAGGTGGCAAACTGACAGAATCATTAGCAGGCATTCTGAGTCCAAAGTCTACGATGGTCAACTTTGCCCTTCATCCCTTTCAGGGTCGATAAAATAGCTGAGCACTGGGGTTGATATTATTGAACCCTTGTGTTGGCCTTGTGTCAAAATTTGAAACCTTTCTTCTTCTTCTTCTTCTTATTATTATTATTATTATTATTCTATGTTTGACTTTTGCTTTATGTCTGTACAAGTTGGCTCCAAGTCTCACCCAGAGACCTCAAGAGACAACAGGTTGGAAGTTCTGTGCCATATATAGATCTGTTAGCCTTAAGAAGCTGCGCCATGAGCAATGCTTACATGTAGAGAACCCTAAACTGACAGATCCATCTCCTAATATAAGAATGGAAGCTCGTCATGCTTCAAGGTCAACATTCAAACAATAAACCGCATTGGTCGTTACGCGGATTACAAAAGACCACGTACCCGAAAATTGAACCAAATTCTGATTGAAAAATCAGCTATTATTATTATTATTATTATTATTATTATTATTATTATTAAGTTAGGTTTATTTGATGAAGGTGGAGTTAAAAATCCAGAGAATTAAAACAATGAAATTTATTTTTACAGAAGTTTTTTTCTTTTATTTTTCATTTCTTTTCTTCTTTTGTTTTGTTTTTTTCTTTCTCCATATCTGATTACATGAAAATTTTAGAACATTTCATACATGTAAGTGAATATTTTTAGCAGTACTGTTGTTGTTGTTGTTGTTGTTGTTGTTGTTATTTTTGTTGTTATTGGTGGTGGGGATAGTGGTGGTGGTGGTGGTGGTGGTGGAAATAGTATTGTTGTTGATGTTGTTGCTGTTATTGGTGGTGATGGTGGCAGTGTTGTTGTTGTTGTTGCTGCTGCTGCTGCTGCTAATGCTTATACAATTCGAAAAACATAGTCTGAAATTACAGAGCTATGAATTCTTTGTGAGAAAAGTAATAATAATAATAATAATAATAATGATAATAATAATAATAATTATAACAAGATTTAAAACAAATAGCAAAAAAGAAGAAGACATAGAAAAAAAGTAATTAAGAAACTTACTCGGTTCACATTTTGGTGAAGGAGAGCACCAGAAACCTTGGGAACATTTAATTTTACTGGCACCATCAAGCTGGTAACCCTCATCGCAACTTATGTGTAGAAACATATCATGCTTCACAAAGGAGGTGGCTTCATCATCGACATAGCTCTCTTTACCGTTCTTTACTTTTATAGCTGGACAACTCTCTGAAAAAGAAATAAATAAGTAAATAAATAAATAAATGAAAAAAAAAAAGATGCCAGAGTGGCAAAGTGGCGAGAGGTTTGCCTCTCAACTACATGGCTTCAGGTTCAATCCCACTGTCTGGCAGCTTGCATAAGTGTCTTCTGCTATAGCCCTGAACTGATTAAATCTTTGCGAATGGATTTGGTTGAAGGAAACTGAAAGAAGCCTTTGTGTGTGTGTGTGTGTGTGTGTGTGTGTGTGTGTGTGTGTGTGTGTGTGTGTGTGTGTGTGTGTGTGTGTGTGTGTGTGTATGTGTGTGTGTACTTGAGAAGATATGTTAAGCTAAGTGAAATCGTAGTTGTGGTTGTGGTTGTGGTTGTGGTTGTGGCCTGTGCTAGTTACACATAAAAGGCACCCAGTACACTCTGTGGAGTGGTTGGCATTAGGAATGGCATCCAGCCATAGAAACCAAGCCAAACCATACTGGAGCCTGGTGCTACTCTCTGGCCTACCAGCTCCAGTCAAACTGTCTAACCCATGCCAGCAGGGAAAAACATGCTAAATGATGATGATGATGATGATGATGATGATGATGATGATGATGATGCATATATGTATGTGTATGTGTGTGTGTGTGTGTGCCTATAGTGCCAAAACAGCTCAAACATCCAGTTGGTCAAATTATCATTGTCCAAACAGCTGCCCCCAATTGTCTTCTTTCAACTCATGTAGTTGTGGGCAAAACAGAGAACACCTCTTTGGCTCTCTCTCTCTCTCGCTCTCTCTCACTTGGCCCAGAGAAATGTCCAGAATATGACAGCAATCATTTCTTCAAGCTCTCAACCAATTCTATCAATTTGCTGCTCTCCTGACATATTATAACATTCGATAAGTGAAGGCGCATGGCTTAGTGGTTAGGGCATTCGGCTGACAATTGTAAGGTCGTGAGTTCGATTCCCGGCGATGCGTTGTGTCCTTGAGCAAGACACTTTATTTCACGTTGTTCCAGTCCACTCAGCTGGCAAAAATGAGTTGTACCTGTATTTCAAAGGGCCGGCCTTGTCACACTCTGTGTCACGATGAATCTCCCTGAGAACTACATTAAGGGTACTTGTGTCTGTGGATTGCTCAGTCACTTGCACGTTAATTCCACGAGCAAGCTGTTCCGTTGATCGTATCAGCTGGGACCCTCGTCGTCGTAACCGACGGAGTGCTCCTATAACATTCGATATTTTGAAGTGATAGTATGTTGTCAACTTAATGTGACAGTCCCATAAAAGGGAAGAATGCTACTGTTATTTAGCCCTGGGCACCATTAAGTTGACAACATACTATCACTTTATCATGCTTCTGCTGCATAAATCTCTCCAAGAGATTTAGAAATATATTACTTTTATTCTATATTTTATAAGATATCATATTTTAACTGTTATATAACATTTCAATACAACATAATTTATGTCAAGAATGCCATTTGGTAAAATCATTGCTGAATAATTTTTCACTTGCAAAAGTCTCTTACATTTTCTCACGTTTCTCTATTTTGTGATAAGAACTAATAAATTCTTGACCTGTTCTGTTTGCCGATATGTTATTGATCCCTCAGAACAATTCCTCCAGTTGACATCATGAAAGTTTATAAACTTCAAGAGAATATAAAATGATTCTTTTTTTGGAGCAGTGGATCTTGAAGCAGATAACTAAAGCTTAATCTACGTATCTTTTTGGTTTGAACGGCAGTTTTTAACATAATTTCTAGGTAACTAAAAAATTTTAAACTTCGTATACTGGTAGAATCTTTTGGCTTTATTGAGAAAATTCTGAAGTTTGTAAGAGATTTGGTCTTTGATTTCTTCAATTTCTGCAATTTCAACCAATCACTGGCGTCTATTGAGTTAAAAAGCATTTTGTGCCGTATGAATATGTCCCTCGTTTAAGAAACACATTAGGTTTATTTACATTTGTGAAGAAAAAAAGATACCCTTCCCCCATCCCTAACCCTAACCCTAACAAACCCTAAATCTAAAATAGATTGAAATGCAATAGATCGATACTAGGGTCATAATTATGGGTGACAATTTCATATGACACCACTTTATTTTATTGTCACACTATTTACAATGAGGTTTGCTGGGGATACGACATGGACTACCAAACTCTATCAGCCTGCAGTTGCGTACTTTTATTCAACCAAGTGTGTTCTTTGTGAACCCTTTTGATACCAAATTGTCTGAGACTGCCCTTAGTTCTATGATACAGACTTCCTATTTTAAAGTGATCCAAATTAAAACCTTCCATTAAAATTTTATGTTAATTTATGTTCGAAATATCAGTTTGGTAGTGAGGTAAGAAGATTACTTTCCAATCTCATGGTTCTAGGTTCAGTCACACTGAGTGGCACCTTTGGCATGTGCTTTCTACCACAGCACCAAACCAACTAAAGTCTTGTGAGTGGATTTGGTTAACAGAAACCGAAAGAATCCCTCCGTATATGCATATATGTGTATGTTTTTGCCTTTATCCTCTACGTTCACCTGACAACTTGCATTGGTTTGTTTACATCCTTGTAACTTAGAAATTTGGCAAAATAAGACTGAGTGGGGTCAATTTGTTCAACTAAAAACCCCTCAGTAGTGCCTCAGCATGGCCACAAGTTAATGACTGAAACAAGTAAGAAATAAAAGATAAACAATTATTAAATTCTTTAAAATATTTCAAAAATTATTTGAAATAAATTTAAAGTATTTCAACAGAAATATGGGAAGAAAAAAAGTTAAATTATCAAAATACAACTTACTTGGTGTACATTCCGGAAAATCTCCAGTCCAGTTTCCATAGAGACACTTTAAATTAGAAGGTCCAGACAACTCATGTCCGATCTTACAGGTGATATTAACACTCAGTCCGTGAGGCACAAGTTGACCCCATTCCTTCAAAACTGAATTCTGTTCTATAATGTGTGTGATTCCATTTGCTACAGTATAAGCATGGCAGCTGTCTGTGGCAGGAAGAAAGAGAGCGTGAGAGAGAGAGAAAGAGATAGACTTAAATATATTCAGATGGATGGATTGATGGGTCTGTGTGAGGGATTGTGAAGAGATCAATCAAGGGGTGGACGAATAACAATGTTTGTAGAGTACTTCAAGTGCTTGCGGTCAAAAAATATACACACACACATATTATATTATAAATATTTTCTGTTTATATATGTCTGTGTATACTCACACACACACACACAATCACAAAAAAGCAAACAGAGTGTATTAGGTTGATGCTCAAGGAAACTTGGAACACATCTTTAATATTTCGAGCATATGCTCTTCTACAGGATGGATAGATGAGTAGAAAGAAAAATTAGGAGAAAAAATTGCAGAGATGCAGTATTAGTTCAAAATAGCAATCTGTGTCTAATACTTAAAGCAGTTATATCGTTGAAAACCTGATAAACTGTATTATTTATTTTAAGAAATTATCTCATAGGTTATAATAGCAACGAGAAACAAAAAAATATATTAGTATTAGAAGAAAGTCAACCAGAAGTGGTGGTCACATTGTTAAATATGTATTTCTGCACTTTTGGACTTCCTCAGTAGCAAGTATCAATTGGCAACCACATATACAAACATATATATATATGTAAATGTGTGCACGTGTGTTTGTTTGCATGTATGTACATGTGTGTACATGTGTGAAGGCGCGTGGCTCAGTGGTTAGAGCGTCGAGCTTACGATCGTGAGGTTGTGAGCTCGAATCCCGGACCGGGCTGCGTGTTGTGTTCTTGAGCAAGACACTTTATTTCACGTTGCTCCAGTTCACTCAGCTGTAGAAATGAGTTGCGACGTCACAGGTGCCAAACTGTATCAGCCCCTTTGCCTTTCCCTTGGATAACACTGGTGGCGTGGAGAGGGGAGGCCGGTATGCATGGGCGACTGCTGGTCTTCCATGAAACAACCTTGCCCAGACTTGTGCCTTAGAGGGTAACTCTCTAGGTGCAAACCCATGGTCAGTGTCTGACCGAAGGGGGTCACCACATGTGTGTGCATGTGTATGTTTGTATGTATATATGTATGTGGGTGTGTATGTGTGTGTGCATATGTGTATGTTTGTATGTATGTGTGTGCATGTGTATGTATGTGCATGTGTGTATGCGCATGCATGTGTGTATGTGTTCCATAATGTAGCATTTCAGCAGACAGAAATCAGTAAAATAAATGTTTAACTCATTGCAACATGTGCATGACCCACATGACGAACAAAATCCCTTACTGACAGTGTCCCAGCATAGCCACCACCCAATGGCTGGTATATAGGCGGCGAGCTGGTAGAAACGTTAGCACGCCGGGCGAAATGCTTAGCGGTATTTCGTCTGCCGCTATGTTCTGAGTTCAAATTCCGCCGGGGTCGACTTTGCCTTTCATCCTTTCGGGGTCGATAAATTAAGTACCAGTTACGCACTGGGGTCGATGTAATCGCCCTAATACCTATGTCTGTCCTTGTTTGTCCTCTCTGTGTTTAGCCCCTTGTGGGTAATAAAGAAATAGGTATATAATGGCTGAAATACTATAATATAGGAATAAAAGAACAGAAGAATAGAGGAATAACAATAGAATAGAGGAATAGAGGAATAGAACAGAAGAATAGAGGAATAACAAAATCTTACTTGGGTAACAGGTTGGAAAGCGCTGTAACCATTTGCCTGACACGCACATGACTTTAGTTCGATCCGTTGTACTGAAACCATTCATACAAGATACCTCCACATATTGTTTGTGAGGCACCTGTAAAGGTTTCGGGTCAAGCATGTTGAACTCAACAACACTGTCATTGTAACTCACTTGACCATTTAACACGGCATTGGCTGAGCAGTTTTCTGTTGAAATAGGTAATTAAAATCATTAGAATTAACAAGTTGCTGAACCTCCAACTTACTAATTAGGGTAAAATAGTTTAGCAGAACAACAGTTGGCTCTAAGAAATACAGAGCTCAAGCGAATGATAAATAAACAGAAGATGGACAAAGAATTGTGGATGGTGGATGTTTGTTTGTGTGAGATATTACATATTCATTTTTGGGTTGCAGGATGAGAGTGATCCTTTACAGCTGTTTCGGGGATGCGGTGACTGGTTGGTGCTGTAATGTATTTTATACTAACATATAGAATGAGATAATAAATATACACAGCCTGTGAGCAAAGATATCATCAACCATGCTTTATGTAAGTGGATAATATTTTTGCTTGTTTGTTGTGTATGATTATTATGTCACGCTCCTGTCCCATTCTAGCCAACTTACCTACTTACCCAGTCACCCTTTCTCTTCCCCTATTCCAGTTCTTTCTCTCTCTATATATATATCATAATTCCCCTTGTACCTTGAGTGTTCATCTTCACCATTTCTCTCTCTCTCTCTCTCTCTCTCTCTCTCTCTCTCTATCTATCTATCTATCTATCTATCTAGTTGAGGAAGCCATGTACTTCCCCTACAGCAAGACACCTGTTCCTGTCCTTCTATCATACTTTCATATCTTTCAAACCTACAGCCCCACTCAATTGAGGGGTCTTGTCTTTCAAGTTACTTGTTCATCTCACTAATGGCAGTATTATGAAAATGCCCTCACTACCCTCTATAAAGACATTAGCACTTGGAAGGGCATCCAGCTATGGAGAATCAAGCCAACAAAGACAGACATTGGAGTGCAACATGGTCCTCTAGCATATTGGCTCCTGCCAAACCATGACAACATGCCAAAAATGGTTATTAAATGCTGATGAAAGCAAACGGCCTAAAATCTGCCTCAAGTTTATGAGTTCCTGAGATTGAAATTTATCTAAATCAGAATGTAGATGGTTAGAACAAATACTGCAAGGCATTTTGTCCAATGTTCTAATAACTTTGTTAGTTTGCTTCATTATCAAAACTCTAATTAAAAATAACTATTATTTAGTATGGATATGATGACATAAAGTCATTTACACTATTACTTTCAGAACTTCAGCCAGTGAGGGGAAATAACTTTAAACATGTTCCTGACTTATTAGACCTCCTTAACAAATGTTAGCTTTCACCATACTTGCCAAATCAACTCAGGGGTTTATGTTTGCAAGAAAAAAATGGAAAAAAAAGGAGAAAAGCAACCAAAAAATTTCAATAATTTTGAAAAAAAAAGTGCAGTAAGCATAGCTGCTTGGTTAAGAAGCTTGCTTTGCAATCACAAGATTTTGGGCAAGTGTTTTCTACTATAACCTTGGGCCAACCAGTGCTCTATTAATGAATTTTGTAGACAGAAACTATACACATACATACATACATATATATATATATATATATATATATATATATATATATATATTTACATATATATATATAATTTGTGTGTGTATGTGTGTGTGCTTCTCCCAGTCCCACCAGTTACTTTATAACCAGTGTTGGTTTGTTTATATCGCCATAACTTAGCAGTTTGGCAAAAGAGTCCGATAGAATAAGTGATATATGATTTATTCGCCTAAATTCTCTCCAATATGGTGCCCCAGCATGGCCACAGGCCAATGACTGAAACAAATAAAATAATACAAAGGTAAATATTTATTGATGAAAATGGTAAAACATCTTACCTGGAACACAAGCAGGGAAAGGGTACGTCCATTCTCCGTAATAGCACTTTATCATACTTGCAGCATTCTCTCTTGGAAGTCGGTAACCATTGTTACAGAGAATCAGGACTTGTTGAGAATGAACTGCGGTCCTTATTTCAGTTCCCTCGTCATCAACAACTTTTCCATTTTCGACAGCTTCTGTATCGCATTTGGCTAAATGGATCAGAAATTTACAATGGAAAAAGAGGATGGCACAAGTTTACATTATAAATGTCGATAAATATAAAACATTTAGGTACTGGCATGGCTGTGTGGTAAGAAGCTTGCTTCCCAACCACATGGTTCTGGGTTCAATCCCATTGCATACCACCTTCAGCTTGTGTCTTCTACAATATTCTCAGTTCAACCAAAGCCTTGTGAGTGGATTTGGTAGATGGAAACTAAAAGAATTCTATTGTGTATATGTGTGTGTTGTGCGTGTGTGTGTGTGTGTATGTTTGTGTGTGTGTATATGTGTGTGTGTGGGTGTTTGTGTTGTGTGTGTGTGTGTGTGTGTGTGTGTGTGTGTGTACACAGAAAGAGAAAAGATGAAAAAATACAGACGATTTGTTTTACAGGATTAAGGAGTATTTTAGAGTCATAATATTAAAGATATCATACCATTTTGTACAAAATAAAATTTGTTCTTTCAACATAATTAAAGTAAGAATCGGTTTCGCATTGCTCATGAAGCTAAGCGTAGAAAAATACATATATTGCTTGGTGGAAGACATATTACTTACTAATATGTTGAAAGACCAAAATCTTATTTTGTACAAAATTGTATAATATTATTATTATTATTATTATGACTCTAAAATACTCCTCAATCCTGTAAAACAAATTGTCTGGGTTTTTTCATCTTTTCTCTTTCTATATATATATCCAACCACGTGTGTTCCCCCACTAAGATATTTTCTACCTTATATATTTATATATATATAATATAGCAAAAACTGTCCGACAAACGGGAACATGAAACTCAAAGTAACAGGTTTTGTTGAATTTTCTGATGCTTTAAATAAAGCATATTACTCTACCACTGATATTTGAGTACTCTTTTTTCCACCTTGTTTCATATTTATGTGTTTACTCCAGTATATATATATTAGGTTGGTGCATAATTATTGCGGCTTTTTTTCAATAAATTTTATTCACCAAAAGCAATAATAACATTTAACAAAAGCATTTTTAAATCATTATTCTGACCGGCTGCCAAGCAAATGGGAAGCAGTAATTGAAGTAGATGGTGCATATGCCTCGGAATAAACATTTAGAGATGTTTTTGTTAAATGTTGTTATTGTTTTTGTTGAATAAAATTTTTTGCAAAAAAGCCACGATAATTATGCATCAACCTATGGTTCCGGGTTCAGTCCCACTGCGTGGCACTTTGGGTAGGTGTCTTCCACTATAGCCCCAAGCCGACCGAAGCTTTGTGATTGAATTCGGCAGGCGGAAGTTACTGCCATGTGTGTATATGTGCGTGTAGGTGCTTGTGCCTCTCCGAAAGAGAGAGAGGGATATATATATATATATATATTACATATTTATATGCATATATATATATATATATACACACACATATAAATATGGAAGCAAAATGCTAGTTCTAAAATCTTTCTAAGAGATCAGGGCAGTATTTGTACAAAGAATATTTGTAGCCACTTCAACATGGCTACATGTTCAAATGGACCCTACGGCAATTCTTTTAACCCCAATATATATGTTGCTATACACCACTGGTCACAATGTTTTTTCTGGCATAAGAAAAATTGCAGTTGGGGTTGAATGCTTGCGTAATATTCTAAAGCTTCCTCAGAACCATTTAAATATTTTGGGAAAATACTTTTGGTCACTTTGAACTACAATGTTTTACATAATGCGTTAATGAAAATCAGAAATACCATTAATTACCTGGATGACATTCTGGGAACTTGTCACTCCAGTTTCCAAACTTGCAGGTGAGAATGTCGGTTCCTTGTAATTTGAAACCCTCTAAACACTTTATCGATACGACATGACTGTGTGACACTAAACCATCGGATAATGTTGAACAGACGTTTATTAATTTCTGTTCCAGATATTTTACCATTCCATGAAGAACTGTCTGTGCATGACAACTACCTGAAATTTTGCAGAGAAAAGAAAAGGAAGAGAAAAGAAAAGAAATGTATACTTTTGTAGATTCATCACTATCATCATTGTCATCATCATCATCATCATCATATTCAACATTTTTAACATTTTTATTTCCATACTGGCTTGAGTTTGATGGTTTAGTAGGATCAGAGGAGCCAGAGAGAAGCATCATGTTCCAAAGTTTATCTTCCTCAAGGTTCCTGCTGCTGCTGTTGTTCTTGTTAAGCAACAAGACGGGTAAGGGTGATTAGGTGATGGTCTAGGGCTTAGGGGCAGGAGACCCCAGACCTTGGAAAAAAAACAAAAAACTTTGGTCGTCTTGTTATAGTTGAGGGCTCTTCATTGACGCCCGACACCACTGGGAGGTGGCCCTCGAAGTCACTGGAAATGGAGATCTCCAGGTCCAAATTCTTGAACAGCTGCTGCTGCTGCTGTTGTTGTTGCTGTTGAGCAAAGTGGTCTTCGTCCCAAAGCTCGCAAGATTGCACCTCTGTAGTGGGAGAAGTCCGAAACATGGTCCTTTGCTATTCGTAAGACCTGCAGAAGAGAAAGCAGGTCAACCCCCGACACCGAGAGCATTGACGGATGGATGAATGCACATCCAGGCTCAGCGGTTGCGTAGGAAGTCAGGGACAAGAAACAGGAAGAAAGAGTGAGAGAAAGTTGGGGTGAAAGAGTACAACAGGGGTCGCCACCACCTCCTGCCAGAGCCTCGTGGAGCTTTAGGTGTTTTTGCTCAATAAACACACACAACGCCCGGTCTGGGAATCGAAACTGCGATCCTCCGACCACTGCTGCTGCTGGATGTGCTTCCTAACAACAACCACTTTGTGGAATGCACTGAATGGATTTCTTTTTCATGGGACCAGCAACTTATACAAGACAAATTAGGCTAATGGGGGGCCCTTGTAAGTGAAGACGAGGAGGAAGAGAGAGGGGTGTGAGGATCCTAGATGAGGTTATGAGAGAGTCGGAGGATAAAGTACAATGAGGGGAGCAGACATATTGTTGAGAGACAAGAGTAGGAGAGAGAGTAACAGATGCCATTGAGGAAAAGAGTATGGAGAGTTGTGATGTGGTGGCTTTTATACCACAATGGCCCTGAGGACTGTGCCAGTGGAGCACAAGCTCCTGGTAGGGCTTCTTCTCATGCAGGATAGGTCAAAAGATACAGACCAGATTAATAAGGACCAGCTAATCTCAGAAGTAAAAATGGCTATGTGTTGGACCAATGCCCCTAGCAAGATGAAAAGCAAAGGTCCTGAAGCATTGGTGAAACTTCAAAACTAACGAAACCAGAAAGAGGAAGACCTTCCCTTAAGGAAATGTATGGCATGTCAGGATCTGACCTGGAACCCATAAGGGAGATGGAAGAGAGGATGCCCTAAAAATAGCTGGAGATGAGATACTGAGACAGAGCTGAAAAATCAAGACCGCACAACTGGAGAGAACTAGAAAAGACAACCCTGTGTTGAGAACAGAAGAGAAGAGACAGTGATGGTTGATGCTGCATAGAGAGCAAAGGCAGATGGGGTGCTTAGAAGCATTTCTTCTGGGTTTTTTTTGCATTTTGAGTTCAAGCCCCACAAAGTCAACTTTGTCCTTCGGCCTTTTGGGGTTAATGAAATAAAGTACCAGTTAAGTGCTGGGGTTGCTGTAACTGACATGTCCCCTCTCCTCAAAAAGTATTGCTCTCAGACCCTGCAATGACCTGGCATCCTGTTCAATGGGAATGTTGTGATGTCAGCCACTTGTGCACCATGGAAACTGGGTAACAATGGAAACTGGGTAACCATGGAAACTGGGTAACTATGGAAACTGAGCAACCAGCCTTGAGTCCTGGAGCTCAAGAAAAATTTTCAAACATAAAAGTGAATAGAAAAAAATAAAATTAATAATAAAAACATTGAGATCATCAACATCATCATCAACATCATCATCAGCATCATCATTTAATGTGTATGTTCCATGCTGGAATAAGTCAAAAGGTTTGGCAAGTTCCGATGGGCCCAAGTACCACCTCATGTTCTGGTGTTTGTTTGGAATGGTTTCTATGGCTTTTCCTAATGCCAACCACATTTCACAATATGGACTGGGTGTTTTTTTTTCTTCATACCACAGGCACCGGTAAGGTCTCTGTGTAGCTTGTAAGACTATGAACCTGAACTGAGGTTCACAGTTTATGCTAGGAGAATAAGGAGTAGAGAATGATAAGGTATGAAAGAAAAGGGCCAGAGCAGGATTTTCTTGCTGTAGAGGGGCTACAGTGGTGACTTACATTTTAGAAGCAAGACAGTGGTTGGTGGATGGAATATTAAAAGGAATAAATGGAAACCAAAATTACTCACTTGGAACACATGTAGGAAAGTTTTGTGACCAATGTCCATAAGAACACGTCACTTTGGTGGATCCAATGTTGACATATCCAGGTTTACAGCTGATATACACACTTGAGCGGTGTTCAATATTGGTCTCTTTCTGGAGTTCTTTGCCAAAATATAGAACTTCTCCTTGAGCAACTAACTGACTGGAACAGAATTCTGCAGAAGAAATATTAAGAAATGAAACTATTTTGTTTACCATTAATGAACTGTAAATTAATAAAGCATTTTTTTTTTTGGCATTTTAAAAATTCTTTTATTCCATTATTCTATGTCTTGTTTCAGTCAGTGAGCTGTGGCCAGGCTGGAGCATTGCCTTGAAGGGTTTAGTCAAAACAAATCAACCCCAGTACTTCCATTTTTACAAGCCTCGTACTCATTTTATTGGCATATTTTTACTGAACTACAGGGACATAAACAAACCTACACAGGTTTTCAAGTAGTGGTGGGGACAAACACCAAGATAATGCATACACACACACACACACATACACACACTCACAATGTTCATATCTGTGAAGGCTCATGTGGCTTAGTGGTTAGGGTATTCTGTTCACAATTGTATGGTCATGAGTTCAATTCCAGGCGACGCGTTGTGTCCTTGAGCAAGACACTTTATTCTACATTGCTTCAATCCACTCAGCTGGCTAAAATGAATTGTACCTGTAATTCAATGGGGCCAGCCTCGTTGCATTCTGTGTCATGCTGAATCGCCTTCTGACCTATGTTAAGGGTACACGTGTCTGAGGAGTACTCAGCCACTTGTACGTTAATTTCTGAAGTGGCTGATCCATTGACCGGATTAACAGGAACCCTTGTCATCATAATCAATGAGGCACCGGCTTTTTGGATGAGGCAAAAATTGCAACTTTTTGATGACTGAAAAATTCTCATGCTGAACAGAATATTCTTCGGATGAAAGTGGTATAAATAAATGGTTTTTCTTTTAATGTTGCAGCGTGGAAGGTGTTTGTAAGCCATTTAAGAAACACACAAAAGCTGTTCGATTCACTTCAACATTTAAGTTTAATTTGTCAAAATATTTTCGTCGCTTTAAAACCGCGACCTGTTCACTGACAAAAAACAGGTCGCAGTCTTAAAGCGACGAAAATATTTTGACAAATTAAACTTAAATGTTGAAGTGAATCGAACGGCCTTTGTGTGTTTCTTAAATGGCTTACAAACACCTTCCACACTGCAATTGTTTTCGTGTCAGCACACGATCTCAGATCAAATCACTTGCTATGCAAGTACATCTCCGTAAACCTTTGAATGTTGGTTCCATTTAAATCTTCTTTCTCCATGGTCATCAGTTTAGGTGTATTTACTGGCCAAAATATGATATTAATTAAAAATGAAATGATTAAAACTTACTAGGGAGACATGAAGGAAAGTCATGAGACCAAACCCCTTTCGAGCAGGTCAATGCATTTTCACCATGCAGTATGTAATCGGAACCACAGATGACTGTTGCTGTGTGGCTGTCGTGGACTTTGGTTTCTGCTGAAATGTCTTGGCCAGAATAGAAGACTCTTCCATTTGGAACTTTGTGTGGAACACATGGCTCTTGGATGAAGAAGACGAAGAGAAAATGGAAGAAGAGATAAGAGAGAAAGATTAATGTTTGGGAAAAATCACTGGATGTGTGATGTGATGTGTGTGTGTTTGTGTGTGTATAATTTGTGTGTGTATATATGTATGCATATATACATATATGGACATATATATATATATATATATATATATATTTAAAAAAGGAGATGTGGAACACGAGTTGTGATATATAAAAAAAGGAAATGAAGAAAATGCTGACAAAATAGTTTAAGTAAGGGAGAGTGTATTTAATTAGGTGAAAGTTCTTTTTACCGGTTGCGCATTTGGTATGCTTATCAAAAGATATTTTTTTAAGAGAGATAGAGTTCCTTTCTGATAGATTTTTTTTCTCTTATCTGATAAGAGAAAAAAAATCTATCAGAAAGGAACTCTATCTCTCTTAAAAAAATATCTTTTGATAAGCATACCAAATGCGCAACCGGTAAAAAGAACTTTCACCTAATTAAATACACTCTCCCTTACTTAAACTATTTTGTCAGCATTTTCTTCATTTCCTTTATATATATATATATATATATATATATATATATAATATATATTTAAAAAAGGAGATGTGGAACACGAGTTGTGATATATAAAAAAAGGAAATGAAGAAAATGCTGACAAAATAGTTTAAGTAAGGGAGAGTGTATTTAATTAGGTGAAAGTTCTTTTTACCGGTTGCGCATTTGGTATGCTTATCAAAAGATATTTTTTTAAGAGAGATAGAGTTCCTTTCTGATAGATTTTTTTTCTCTTATCTGATAAGAGAAAAAAAATCTATCAGAAAGGAACTCTATCTCTCTTAAAAAAATATCTTTTGATAAGCATACCAAATGCGCAACCGGTAAAAAGAACTTTCACCTAATTAAATACACTCTCCCTTACTTAAACTATTTTGTCAGCATTTTCTTCATTTCCTTTATATATATATATATATATATATATATATATATATGAAAGAAGAAAAAGAAAACGGAGATTAGAAAATTAATAATTATTTATTATTAACGGCAATGATTAACAGGGAAGATGATTAATTTGCTGTTAATAATAAACAATTATTAACTTCCCAACCTCCATTTTCTTTTTCTTCTTTTGTACGAATATAAACTATATGTTTTTATATATATATATATACCTATCATTTTAAGAAAATTAATTCCGAAAAAAATACTAGGTATTGAAGCAACATTTCCTTCAGTGAAACTATCCCTTCATGAGGTTAACACAACCTCACACACACACACAAACAAATACATATAGAACATAAAGAAATCCAGGAGATATGCGATGAATATATTTATGTCACCAGATGATATCCATAAGGTTACAATCATTTCACAGCCAACATCATGGAAAATAATTTATTTTAGTATATAATAAATTATTTTACCTGTCTGCACCAGTGCTTATGTTATAAGTTGCATATGGCTACATGCAAAATGGTGAAAGCACCATCTGCTGGAGGCTAATGTATCTCATTTCATACCACAGAAAAAATTAAAATGTGAATTAGAAGCAGCTGAAGGGATATAAATAATATCAAACACACATACACAAGGTATGTCTTTGGTTAGTTTGTGTCTAAGCTGCACTTATCGGCATAAGAGAATATATTCTCATCAATGCACCTGACGTTAAAACACCTGAGAGTTATAGACAGGTGAGATAACTCACATAAGGTCTCCTTTCAGGAGTAATATATTTCTGTGCTACCCACAAGGGGCTAAACACAGAGGGGACAAACAAGGACAGACAAATGGATTAAGTCGATTACATCGACCCCAGTGCGTAACTGGTACTTAATTTATCGACCCCCGAAAGGATGAAAGGCAAAGTCGACCCTGGTGGAATTTGAACTCGGAACATAATGACAGACAAAATATGGCTACGCATGTTGTCCGGTGTGCTAACGTTTCTGCCAGCTCACCACCTTCTTTCAGGAGTAATAGATGTCACTGTTTCATCCTTTTTGTGACTTGTCAGTACCACATATCCGAATGAGGCTTAACACAAGCTAAATAGCTGTCTATGATTATATGGAAAATGATGTAAGAACCAGACCCATTACAGCCAACCTTACAAATCAGTTTCACACCAGATATTAGGTTGCCAGATGAATATTTAATAACTTTCTTGTCAGAGTTGGCAGGTATGGGGGAAAAAATGGCAACTATTTTCTGGTAATGGAGTGAGGAAGTGTCACATTCAATTTGTGGGTGAAAAAAAGACAAAACATGAAAAAGATGAAATGGATAATGTGGGAGACAACTGAGAGGTTTATCAAGAGTTATGTCTCTTGCTTCCCAAAACCTTGAGCGAGTTGTGATGCATCAAAAGTGTTATGTGTGCAGAGAGAGTGAGTGGAGGCGAATTTGAGGAGTAGGCATATATATATATATAAAACAAAATATGAATAGAGAAAATTACATCTTTAATTGTAGAATTCCATCCCCCCCCCCCACACACACACACAAAGCTAAGAATTGTTTTTGTTGTGTCAGCATATTTAGAAACAGAAAAAAAACCTTTAAAATTTATATATTCAAAAATACATGTTAGCACAACATTTTCAAGGTGATCCAAAATTAGTTAAATTCAAAGTAAACTAAGGAAATATTTCCAGTACACAAACGCCTACAAAAAGAACATATTTTTGTATTCGACATTAGTGGATAATGAAAGAATAAAGAATGAACATAAGATTTCTACATTAAGACAATTATAAACATGGAGATTTAGCATCAAGACAATTAGTTATCTATTTATTAAATATAGTAAGCTTTTCAGAAAAATTATGCTTATTATATAATAGATAAAAAGCAATTATAATTAAGAATTGGAACATTTAAATGCTTTCCGAAATTTATGACAACATTTCATTGTAAAATTCCCATTAAAATTTAATAAAATTAATTTAGAAGTAATTATATAATACATTTCTTCAAGGCAAAGATCACATGTAGAATTGCCAATATTTTACGTTGGGGGTGTTACTAATAATGGACCATTTTAAATCATACTTAATGTTCTTATCTTTTAAGTCGCAAATGCATTTACTAAGATTTGTAGAATAGAGAATGATTATAAAATCTCGATTTCCAAATTGTAGTGATGAACCTATGTAATAATACTTATGTTCTCCTATTATTACCTTACATTGGTAGACTATATTTTATTAAACACTGATTTTCTAAAGGACAGTTTTGTTTTTATAATTAGACAGACATTTATTCACTTGAATTTGGTATTCATGGTTTAAAGAATTCCAACAAGTTCTCTTCTCAGAATTAGGTGTTAAGGCAGGATTATTATTATTGTTATAAATAATATCAAAACCAGATGTTAGCTGT
>NC_043017.1:11340496-11345496 GCF_006345805.1 Octopus sinensis | reverse complement strand
GTAGATTCGGCGTCCATAATCCATTACGACAAATAATTTCTGGTGAACCATCCAAGCTGTAACCCTTGTTACAACTTGCGTAAACTATTTCATTAGGACGAATTATCTTTGGTTCATCAGCGTTTAAGTGTAAAAATAATCCATTCTGGATGTCTGGTAAAGTGCAGTTCCCTGAAGAGAAGAAAAGAGTAATTATATGAATTAGCAATCAGATGGCACGTAAAAAGCACCCACTACACTCACGGAGTGGTTGGCGTTAGGAAGGGCATCCAGCTGTAGAAACATTGCCAGATAAGAATGGAGCCTGGTGCAGCCTTCTGGCTTCCCAGATCCCCGGTCGAACTGTCCAACCCATGCTAGCATGGAGAATGGACGTTAAACGATGATGATGATGATGATGATGATTAATCTGTCAAATGCAATTTACATTGTTTTGAATTAATCCTGGATCATCTTCTAGCTTCAAGATTTTGATGGTGTGATTGTCTATTTTTAGAATGACATTGTAGGGTATGTGTGAGAGGGTGGATCTCACTGATCTTGAACATAAAACAGGTTGAATACTTTGGCCAGATATAGCTGGTTTAAATGCTGAAGGATTAACCCCTTAGCATGTCAGATGTAATTCTTATTTCATGCTTTATCTCAGAGTTTCCAGATTTCGATGATGTGATTGTTTATTTTTAGAATGTGCAATATTTGTTATATTTTTGTAAAGCCTGAGACTTATTCTATTAGTTTCTTTTTGTTGAACTGCTAAGTTACGGGGATGCAAACAAACCAGCACCAGTTGTCAAATGGTGATGTGAGACGAACATTGGCACAATAACATATAGACATAGATGTGTGTGTGTGTGTGTGATAGGCTTCTTTCAGTTTCCATTTACCAAATCCACTCAAAGGCATTGGTTGGCCTGAGGCTATAGTAGAAGACACTTGCTCAAGGTGCCATGCAAAAGGACTGAACCCAGAACCACATGGTTAGGAAGTAAACTTCTTACCATACAGCCACACCTGAACCTATTCTCTCTTTTTCTCTTTTACTTGTTTCAGTCATTTGACTGCGGCCATGCTGGAGCACCGCCTTAATCGAGCAACTCGACCCCGGGACTTATTCTTTGTAAGCCCAGTACTTATTCTATCGGTCTCTTTTGCCGAACTGCTAAGTGACGGGGACATAAACACACCAGCATCGGTTGTCAAGCAATGCTAGGGGGACAAACACAGACCACACAAAACATACACGCACACATATATATATATATACATATATACGACGGGCTTCTTTCAGTTTCCGTCTACCAGATCCACTCACAAGGTTTTGGTCGGCCCGAGTCTATTGTAGAAGACACTTGCCCAAGATGCACGCAGTGGGACTGAATCCGGAACCATGTGGTTAGTAAGCAAGCTACTTACCACACAGCCACACCTGCGCCTATATATATATATATATATATATATATATATATATGATTTCACTAGGCATAGCGATACTAATAGCTTGATGTTTGAACTCAGGATACATACACTTCAGAATGACGTGTGGTCTACGTGCTTCTCTGTCCTTTCGTTGAATAATTTCATTTATGCATTCGGGAATCTGTTTGACTGCCTAAAATTTGTGTTTTCAATTTCCTCTACTCTATATTTTTATGCCTTGGCTCTCTATGAGCACTCCGTAAACAGTCCATGTATTTTAAAACATATTTAATATTATATACACACACACACATATATATTATACCTATATATATATATATATATATATATATATATATATGTATGCATGTATGTGTGTGAGTGGGTGTGTGTGTGCGTTTATATACACATGCACTAAGTGACTGTCCAAAAGTCACTTGTAACCATTTTTTTTGAGATTGTAATTCATTAGAATCAAAACTGGTGCCTGTGCGTGTGTGTGTGTGTGTGGTGTGTGTGTGATAGGCTTCTTTCAGTTTCCATTTACCAAATCCACTCAAAGGCATTGGTTGGCCTGAGGCTATAGTAGAAGACACTTGCTCAAGGTGCCATGCAAAAGGACTGAACCCAGAACCACATGGTTAGGAAGTAAACTTCTTACCATACAGCCACACCTGAACCTATTCTCTCTTTTTCTCTTTTACTTGTTTCAGTCATTTGACTGCGGCCATGCTGGAGCACCGCCTTTAATCGAGCAACTCGACCCCGGGACTTATTCTTTGTAAGCCCAGTACTTATTCTATCGGTCTCTTTTGCCGAACTGCTAAGTGACGGGGACATAAACACACCAGCATCGGTTGTCAAGCAATGCTAGGGGGACAAACACAGACACACAAACATACACGCACACATATATATATATACATATATACGACGGGCTTCTTTCAGTTTCCGTCTACCAGATCCACTCACAAGGTTTTGGTCGGCCCGAGTCTATTGTAGAAGACACTTGCCCAAGATGCCACGCAGTGGGACTGAATCCGGAACCATGTGGTTAGTAAGCAAGCTACTTACCACACAGCCACACCTGCGCCTATATATATATATATATATATATATTATATGATTTCACCTAGGCATAGCGATACTAATAGCTTGATGTTTGAACTCAGGATACATACACTTCAGAATGACGTGTGGTCTACGTGCTTCTCTGTCCTTTCGTTGAATAATTTCATTTATGCATTCGGGAATCTGTTTGACTGCCTAAAATTTGTGTTTTCAATTTCCTCTACTCTATATTTTTATGCCTTGGCTCTCTATGAGCACTCCGTAAACAGTCCATGTATTTTAAAACATATTTAATATTATATACACACACACACATATATATTATACCTATATATATATATATATATATATATATATGCATGTATGTGTGTGAGTGGGTGTGTGTGTGCGTTTATATACACATGCACTAAGTGACTGTCCAAAAGTCACTTGTAACCATTTTTTTTGAGATTGTAATTCATTAGAATCAAAACTGGTGCCTCTGTGTGTGTGTGTGTGTGTGTGTGTGTGCGTGCGTGTAAAACTATGAAATGTTATACTAAAAAATATTACAAAAATGAAAATAAAACACAATAAAAAAACAACATTCAGCTCACATTTTTATGGATCTAATACAGGTTCAAATCCTGCCCGAAATATTTTACTTAAATTAATCCATTTGTTACTACTGTATTTCTATTGAAATATTCTGCCATTGTTCCAATTAATTTTGAAATTAATGAAGAATTTAGTAATTAACTTTGTTGTTATTAAGCTGGTGATTGGAACTTAACATGAAATTTCGATGGAAGGTTTTTATTTGGATCACTTTAACCCTTTCGTTACCATATTTGTCTTGAAATACACCATCTTTGCTTCAAATACTCTCTTTTACTCTTTTACTCTTTTACTTGTTTCAGTCATTTGACTGTGGCCATGCTGGAGCACCGCCTTTAGTCAAGCAAATCGACCCCGGGACTTATACTTTGTAAGCCCAGTACTTATTCTATCGGTCTCTTTTGCCGAACCGCTAAGTGACGGGGACGTAAACACACCAGCATCGATTGTCAAGCAATGCTAGGGGTACAAACACAGACACACAAACATATACACACACACTTATATATATACACATATATACGACAGGCTTCTTTCAGTTTCCGTCTACCAAATCCACTCACAAGGCATTGGTCGGCCTGGGGCTATAGCAGAAGACACTTGCCCAAGTTGCCACGCAGTGGGACTGAACCCGGAAGCATGTGGTTGGTTAGCAAGCTACTTACCACACAGCCACTAATTTGAAATTAATGAAAAACTTAGTAAAATAACTTTGTTATTAATTAAGCTGGTGCTTCAAACATAAATTAACATGAAATTTTAATTGATGGTTTCAATCCAGACCATTTCCTGATAAGTGGTTTATATCATAGAAGACAGCAATATTTAGCCAGGGGAGAAGCAGAAAGGAAGAAGTTTGCCAATGTTCTGTGGCGTGAGGACCAGAGGCTTGAGGTGTTTCAGATTACAAGACAGTGTGTGAGAGAAAATTGAGATGTTGTAAGATAGAAGTATGTTTATATGGATGACGAATCACTTGCAGTTTGTGATTCTGTAAAGAAAGGGACTCGGAAATGCCAGTACGAAAGGCTGCTAAATGTAGAGAATGCATGGGCGAAGGAGAGTTTGCCTAATGTGAACCCAACAGAGGGACCAGCTATCTGAATCAACAATAGCTTGGTAGATAAAGCAATTAAGGATATGAAGGCAGAGAAAGCCTCTGGCCCATCAGGAAAAAAAGGTGGTATTTTGCACAGAAATATCACAGAAGCATCAAATTGTTGGACTAGGCAATGAAAGTGATGGAGAGGGTCATAGCTTAATTAATTAGGAAGAGAGTTCGTCTAGATGAGAGGCAGTTTCGTCTTGTATCTGCGATAAGCACTTCTGGTGTTATCTCCCTGGTAACTATAGGAGAAGCATTTAGCCAAAAATACACCTCTGTACTTGGCTTCTGTTGACATGGAGAAAGCCTTCAACAAGGTCCCATGATCCCTTATCTGGTGGTCAATGTGGAAGCTAGGGATAGATGAGTGGTTGATGAGAGCTGTATAAGCAGTGTACAGGGATGCTATCAGTAAGGTGAGGGTTGGCAATGAGTATAGCAATGAGTTTAGTGTACAAGTAGGAGTCCACCAAGGATTGGTTCTCAGCCCCTTTCTTGTTTATCATAGTCCTCCAGGCCATCAAAGAAGAATTCAAGACTGGTTGCAACTGGGAGCTTCTCTATATTGATGACCTTGTTCTTATAGCTGATTCCCTACTAGAACTAGAGAGGAAATTTCAGATGTGGAAGCAAGATCTGGAATCAAAAGGGCCTTAGAGTTTATTTAGCAAAGACCAAAGTCCTAATAAGTTGGAAAACAGACAAATTACTAATCCCGCCAGGGAGATGGCTCTGTTCAACGTTTTGAAGCATTTGAAGGGAGAGATTCGACAAAAGCAACTGGGTCTGTGAAGCATGAAGAATTGGA
>NC_043017.1:11270496-11335496 GCF_006345805.1 Octopus sinensis | reverse complement strand
CAGCGGACTCGCGGTTTCGATTCCCAGACCAGGTGTGTGTTTATTGAGCGAAAACACCTAAAAAAAAAAGAAGCTCCACGAGGCTCCGGCAGGGGGTGGTGATCCCCGCTGTACTCTTTCACCACTCCTTCTTTCACTCTTTCTGCTGTTGGCCTGCTCGCTTAGCCAGCGGGGTGGCGTCATTCGAAGGCTAAAACAATGCAAATGCATTGTGACCAGTGATGTGTAACAACATCTGATGGTCTGGTTGGTCACGTGATCACGTGATATATATATATATATATATATATGTGCGTGTGTGTGTGTGTGTGTGTATCATCATCATCATCATTTAACGACTGCCTTCTATATATGTATGTATGTATGTATTTACATACATACATCATCATTTAACGTCCACCTACATGAAGTTATGTTTGGTCATAGTGGCCAATTGTTTTGCATCCATAAAACACTTGGCTTTATAGATGACTTGTCAGACTCCAGTAGCCAAGGGCATATAACTTCACTTCAAACAGGGGGTAGAAAACCGTTAAAGTCAGTTAATTTGCTAATAAAAGAATAATATACATGTCTAAGCATTTAAACAATGAGTTATCTGCTTTAGACTGATCCCGTTGGCAAATCTCAAGGACCAAAAGGGTGAACAGGAAATTACTCTCCTTTGGGTTGGTTCCAGTCTGCATTTGCTTTTTATAGCCCTAATTGACAAATGATGAATCCCACACCTGCAGCAGGTAGCATTTGAAATGGGGGAGGAGGCTATAGATCTCATATCTTGAGCTTAAGAGAGATCCCAGGTCCAGCAAGTCTTTAAGGATCCTTACCTGTTCTGCTATGCAAAGCTTGCATCGTCCACTCCCATTTATATAGGACTCCAGTTGCTCTATGATCCTTCATTTAATTTCGCATGGAGTTCCTTCATCCTTAAAGTGCCACATGTGACTGACTATGGACATGACGTAACATCTTTCTGGAACCCTAAAAGAGGACTTGTGGTTGTACAGGTGCCGCTTAAAGACAGTTCTGGCTGACCTGCTGTCTATCCGAACTTGAGTACTGCTTGTCTTCACGCCCCTGGTGTATCTTCCGTTGGCTCTGGGACTGGAGTTGCTGTTGCTGCAGCTGTTGTTGGGGCTGTCATCAGTGCTGTTATTACAGGGTGTGGGTCGGGCGATATTACTGTAGTTGTTTCTTCTGCTTACTTTTCTTTTTCTGCCTTTTCTGTCTTTCTCTCCCCTCCATTCATTCTTCTTTTCTCTTTCTCCTTTTCTAAACAAAACAACACAATGTCTAAAAGGTAAAGAAATTGTCTGTAAAACTTACCCCCATGAAGGGAGACAGGAAAGCGCTAATAAATAATTATCTAAAATGGGATAGGAAACTTTGTCGTTCATATCATCATTTTGACACATCCTGCATCGATTCCTCAAAGTGGATGGGAAACTATACAACATATTCCATCTGGCCCATGCATTCATGAAAAACTAGAGGTTAAAACAATGATGATGATGATGTAACTTTAATTAAATTAAAATTTTGAACAGAAGTAGGGGCTTCTTTGCCTGGTGAAGATCTCAAAAGACTAAAAGCTTGTCAGATTAGATCCGAGTAAACATTTATGTTTATTAAACACAAGTTCGAGCTGGTGTCAAAAGGTTCCCGGACTAGTTATGTTTCATAAAAAACAGCTTATTTACCTGACATCAATTCCCTCGAAATAGTCACCTTGCATAGCAATACATCGGTCTCAGCATTCCTACCACTTGGAATCCAGCCTGGAAGTCATATTCCATAAGCAAAGCCAAGGGCCTTCTGCGATTCGCTCTGGATCTCAACAACAAGCTTCATTTTCCCCAAAGATTAAGGAAACACTCCAGTCTATCCCAGTATTTACTTCTTTCTTTCTCTCTCCTTCTCTCTCTCTGTAGAGATCTTTACCAAAGACTGAAGATTCACGATTTTTCTCAGAAAAGCTACAAAATGGCTTCTCATTGCCTTCTACCAATCTATTTACAATTTACTCTGCTAGTCTTCTGTTCTCATGATCTTACCCTTGAGGTGCAGGAGAAATTTATCCTTTAGGTAAGGGGACTGCTTCGTGTGACATTAATTTGTGTACACACACCAGTGGGCCTCTGTGTCACGTAGTTAGGGCCAGCCCCCTTTCATGTCCTGCATGATTTAGCTATAAGTCCATTTTCTGCTACTTGGCCAATAACTGGGGCCCTTGATAGATACTATCACCCCAGGCTAGAGTGAACCTGGGAGTAATGATGACTAAAGACTCATTCCCCAAAACCCCTGCACTCTATTGGGCCCATGTGATACATACCAGTGGCTGGCCTCCTCCTGTGTCTTGTATATTTTAGCCATCAATTATTTGACCCATAATTGGGGGCCAGAGAAAACCCAGAAGTATTGTAGTAACTCAAGATGAACTGCATACTTCTCAAAACTCCTTAACTCTGGTAGTCCTGTATGAAACATTTGTAGGGGTCAGTCCTGAATAGCTTAGCCACAGAACCCTCTTCAGTTATTTAACCCATAACTGGGGCCTTTGCTACTACCAGACCTGGGAATATAGTGGTGACTAAGGGATAACTCCAGACTCCCCTGAATTCCTGAACAATGGTGGGTCCGATTGGCACATAACTAGGAATCAGCTCTCCTCCAAGTCTGCCATTTGACCCATGACTGGCATCTTTGACAGACACCATTGTGGGCCAGAGAAAACATGGGCGTACAGGGGCAATTATGGGGTTACTCCATACTCCCCCAAATTCCTGAACAATGGTGAGCCTGTATGACACATATCTTGGAGTCACTCCTGAACTCCAAAGCTGAAACCTTGCCATTTACAACAATTTAGTTTTCTTGAGGGCACAGAGTACATTCTAGATGAATTAAGAAGGAATAAAACACTTATTCGTTGTTTTCGCTGTTGTTTTTGGCGGTTATTTTTTGTATTTCTCCAAAACAACATTGCAATCACATAACCCCACCTAGTTTTGCCACTAAGTAGAATATAAAGTTGGACTAAGAATATTTGACAAAATGACCGTTTCTCACCAGAGAGGTCAGAGAGTCAAGAAATATTTCCATAAAAAAACACCAAAAATTTCCCCAAAACAACAAACCAAAAAACAAAATTCTTCGTCAGTGTTGGGGTGGGTGAGGAACAAATCTCCATCTCCGCAAATAATTAACGCACCAATGACTGTTTGCTACAGTTTCCTGTTGCAACATACTAAGACATAATTAATTCTTCAGGAAGCTGAGATTAAATGGCTTTGGTGATATGTCTAGCAAAAGTTCTTTTGTGTTGTTGTTATTGGTTGGTTGGCCAGTTAGATGGCTGGTGTCCATGGGTGGTGGTCAGTTGCTGGTTGTTTTTGATTGGTCAAAGTGGTTTACGTTTAGTGTTTTACTTTCGAAAAATTCCTCACATGAAAGCGTTTCAATTTATTTCCTCTTGAAGTGACGTTCATGTTGATGCCAGTTCTTGTTGAGATCTGAACCGGTGACTCATTGACAAAACAGGATGTCTTCCTAGTGACGCCTTCATGTATTGATGACATCCCAAAATACCCCAAAATAGTCTAAGACAACCTGAAGAGGATTCTACCTGTTTATTTTGGTGTTCTTTTTTCTTTTTCTTGATTTTGAAAGAATCGGTCAAGTATGTTACTGATTAATGCTTGTGTGTGTGTGTATGTAATATATACCATAATAAAAAAACGTCAAAACCAAACCATGTTTTAATGTTATTCAACTGATATATATATATATCTCTCTCTATATAAACGGCAGTTTGTCTGTGCGTGTTTCTGTGTGTCTGTTTTCTCGTACCCTCACCCTGACCACGGCTTTCAACCGATTCTGATGAAACTTGACACACACATAGCCCAATGTCATAATTCAAAACTAACGCAGCGAAAATTTTGAAAAGTTCCCCCAGTTCTGAAAAAAATCGATAAATTCGACATGGGGTCGAGAATAAAAAAAAACAAACCACAGACTGTCTAGGGGACGCAACTCAACCTTTTATTACTCTCAAAAAAAAATTTACCATCATTTTTCCCCATTTTTTGCTATTTTTTGGCTATAACTCTCTAAAAATGCTTTATAGTTATTTCCCTTACAAACCTGAGCAACGCCGGGCGATACTGCTAGTATATATATATATATATACATATATACTTATATACATATACTTATATACATATGATATATACATATACATATATATATGTATATATAGGCGTAGGAGTGGCTGTGTGGTAAGTAGCTTGCTTACGAACCACATGGTTCCGGGTTGTCCCACTGCATGGCACCTTGGGCAAGTGTCTTCTAGTATAGCCTTGGGCCGACCAAAGCCTTGTGAGTGGATTTGGTAGATGGAAACTGAAAGAAGCCAGCCGTGTATATATGTGTGTGTGTGTGTGTGTGTGTGTGTGTGTGTGTGTGTGTGTGTGTGTTTGTGTCTGTGTTTGTCCCCCAACATCACTTGACAACTGATGCTGGTGTGTTTACGTCCCCATAACTTAGCAGTTTGGCAAAAGAAAGCAATAGAATAAGTACTAGGCTTACAAAGAATAAGTCCTGGGGTCGATTTGCTCGACTAAAGGTGGTGCTCCAGTATGGCCACAGTCAAATGACTGAAACAAGTAAAAGAGTAAAAAGTAAGAGTACATATATATATATATATATATGGTGTCCCTCAAAAATGTATACACACTTTAGCAGCAAATAACACAATTGATGTTTTTTCTTTCCAGATGAAACCCATTGGAATTAATGATGGCAGTCAAACTAAGCTTTGAAGAAAGGAAATTCATTCTGAAATATTACTGGAAGTGTAAAAATGCAGTTGAAGTGCAAAAGACAGTTTAGGACAGAGTTTCAAACAGATCCACCAATGCGATTTACCATCATTCGAATTAGAGATAAGCTTGCAGTCAATGGGACTGTTCAGAATGTCCACAAGAAACATCCGGGAAAATCAAGAACCTTGACTACCCCCACAAAGCAAGAAGGAGTGCTGGAAACGTATCACCAATGTCCAAGAAAATCTATGCAGCAAGCGAGTCATGAGGCAGGTATTTCGAAATCGTCTTTCCAAGGCATTTTGAAGTGTTGTCAATGGAAAAGTTACGTTCCAAGATTAATCCATGCTATTAATGATGATCCAGACCAAAGAGTGCAGTATTGTGAGTGGTACGTGGCATGATGTGTAGAAGATGCACACTTTCCAACAAAGATTGTGTGGAGTAATGAGGCCACATTCAAGTTAACCCTTTTGATACCAACCCGGCTGAAACCGCCTCTGGCTCTGTAGTACAAATGTTTTGTTTTCATAAGTTTTGAATTAAAATCTTCTACCAAACCTTAGTCAAAATTTATGTTCCTAACACCAGCTGAATGATAACTAAGTTATTTTACTAAATTCTTTGTTATATTTAAAATTAATCAAAAGAAACACAGAGCATCTCTAAATAAATACGGTAACAAAAGGGTTAAACGGTTCAATTAACTTTTGGTCATCTCTCATCTTTCAGACAACTAATATCCGAGCAAATACCGTTAAGTTGATTCCTACATCTTAGTCCCACTAGCAGTGAGGATTTGATAATTTATGTATGTATTCATGCTTAACATTTTTTTTTAAATAAGATCAGTTGTTTAATGTTCGTGAGTTTTGCTTTTGTTGTAATACTGAAGCCAGCCCAATCTCACACTATGATTGAGACAGCAACAGCATCAACTCTGATGATAGTGACATCCACAATGCAACAATCATACTATCACACAATAACAGTGAGGGCGCGTGGCTTAGTGGTTAGGGCATTCGGCTCATGATCGTAAGGTTGTGAGTTCGATTCCCGGCGACGCGTTGTGTCCTTGAGCAAGACACTTTATTTCACGTTGCTCCAGTCCACTCAGCTGGCAAAAATGAGTTGTACTTGTATTTCAAAGGGTCAGCCTTGTCACTCTCTGTGTCACGCTGATTATCCCTGAGAACTACGTTAAGGGTACACGTGTCTGTGGAGTGCTCAGCCACTTGCACGTTAATTTCACGAGAAAGCTGTTCCGTTGATCGTATCAGCTGGGACCCTCGTCGTCGTAACCGGCGGAGTCTTTTTTTTTTACACAATAACATAAATAGGTCGTGTGTCATTTTAGCAACTGCAAGCTCCTAACCCAACACTCACATTCCATTTTAATGACAGCATGTTTGACAGGGGTTCATGAGGGCAGATCTCTGTATATTCTTGTGCTTGTTCCATTGCCAGGGGCAAGTTTTGATATCCAGCTACATAACACATTGCTTTATATTTCTTACATTTTGTTGTGTCAGAGCTATGCCGTCGGGAACTTCGGTTCCTGGTAGGGCCACCCAAGGCAGATTGGTCTAACATCGAGTGGTCTGACACCGAGGGCCACAACCCGGCAGACAGGGCTCTGGTGAAAATCCTCAGAGTGTCTGTTTCGGCAACTGGCAGCTCCTCGGTCATTCTGTCCCTGCACCTGCAGACAATCTGCGGCAAACAGGATGTCTCTACATGCGGGATTGTTGGGGACCACTTGTGAAATTCATATTCCCACGAAACTTCTTCCACTGCCATGGTTCGAGATGCTTCAAGGGTGGTAGAAGAAGCCGACTCAACACGCCCAGGGTGAATGTCGCCACAAGTACAAGTAAGTAAGTTAGTCCTCTGTAAATAGTTTGTAATTCCAGCCAGCAGTGACCGGCCAGGACTTGCGCAGCATAAATAAACCATGTGCAAATGGTCACAAGGTGTTTTTAACTCATTCACATACAACCTCTGTGAACACATGACAAGCGACACCAGTGAGGCACAGGGAGAGCCACGGCTGGTGTTGACCCTGCAGCACCCAGACCCTTCAGCTTCCAGATCCCTGCAAGCCTCTCATCCAAGCAAAGTGACCGAGCATCAGTTAAAGTGACCTCCAGATACAATCGGGACCACATCTTGGAAGCAAAAGCCAACCCGGAATGACGACATCATTGTTGCTATTTGCTGTAATGCTTATTACAAAAGACCAAATCTACGCTGCTTCTTTAACTGGCGGCGAGAGTTGAGATGGTTAAAGAGATGGAAGGAGTGGACGGGGTGGGGAGAGGAGGGGGAGGTGACAGTCGTGGGGGAGGGGGAGCAATGGGAGATTTGTGGATATGATGGAGGGGGAGGAGGTGATGGTGATAGCGAGCTGATAAGCTGTTTGGTCACTGATTCTCAGACCATATCGTATTGCATCCATTTAATGTTGAACACGCAAAACTAACCTACAGCATCACACACACACACATATATATACACATACACGCACACACACATTTTACAGAGATATCAATCTGCTCCTTTTTATCTGACATCAGTAAAATAACAAGTGTGTTGCCACAACAGATTTAATCAATTCTCTCAGTCAGTTCTGTAAAAGCTTTAAATATAAAGAAAACTTCTCACATGAAACGCTTTTACCGCAAAAACACATTTCAATGGAGGAGAAACAAAATCGCTTTCAGCAAACACATGAGAACTGCATTCACACACACACACACACTCCCATGCGTACAAATACATACACACACACACACACTATCATGCATACAAATACATACATACACACACGCACACACACTCTCATGCATACAAATACATACACACACGCACACACACTCATGCATACAAATACATACATACACACACACACTCCCATGCATACAAATACATACACACACACACCCACACTCTCATGCATATAAATACATACAGATATATACACACACACACAGACACTCACACACACACTCATACACACACTCCCATGCATACAAATACAAACATATACACACACACACACACTCATACACACACTCCCATGCATACAAATACAAACATATACACACACACATACTCTCATACACACACACACACACTCCCATGCATACAAATACATACATATATATACACACACACAGACACTCTCATACACACACACACAAAGAAAAGTCACAAGTCCAAAAACGGTAACTTATTGAATGGCATTTCCCCATTAAATTTTCATTCAAATAATAATAAAGCATTCTTGCAGAAGACAATTTATTCTATATAAATTTTTATACTTATCAACGTAATTGTTTCTTTATTTTCTGCTATCTCAGGAGGGTCATTGCGCCGATCCAAAAAACAAAATTTCTTTATTTTATCGTATTTTAAAAGCCTTTTTATGTCTCTACTTACAAAATAATATAAAAACATTTTAAGGCGAACAGAGCAGAGCAGGGGGGTTGGAGACTAAAAAGAGCCCAAAGGGAGGTAAAAAGGTGCTGTGTTATATGATAATGTGATGGCATAGGGGTGGGCAGAGGGCATTAAATTTATTTTGTTTTCCCCTCTTTTTGTCTTTACAGAAAAAAGTCCCCATAAAGCTAAAAAGAATCAAAAGATTTCATTGTTTATTTGGCTTCACTATTTCTCTTTTCACATATACTTTCCTATCCATTTTTGTAGGTTAGAGAGTCTTTTTTTTTTTAAATCCTCAGTATCAAACTTGTTTATCTCTTAAGGTATCCATTTTCGTTTTTCTTTTTTTTCATTTTTAAGTGGAAATGTGAAAAAGAGAAAATGCCTGACAAATTTTCTTTCCAACTTTACAACAAGAACTTTCTGTTGATTGTTATAGCTGCATGGATAAGAAGCTTGATTTCCGACCACATGGTTTTGGGTTCAGTTCCACTGTGCAGAATTTTAGTCATGTGTTTTCTGCTATATATTTCTTTACTGCCCACAAGGGGCTAAACATAGAGGGGACAAACAGATTAAGTTGATTACATCGACCCCAGTGTGAAACTGGTACTTTATTTATCGACCCCGAAAGGATGAAAGGCAAAGTCGACCTCGGCGGAATTTGAACTCACAACGCAGCAGCGGGCGAAATACTGTGTTTTCTGCTATAGCCCCGGGCTAACCAGCAGCTTGTGGGTGAAATTTGTAGAAGGAAACTATATGGAAGCTTGCTGGAAAACCTAGTGGTTTGGGTGTGGCACTCATGGTTGTAAAATTAGGGTTTCAGTTCCCAGACCAGCAGTGTATTGTCTTCTTGAGCAAAACACTTCATTTCACATTACTCAAACCCACTCAGTTGTGAATGGATAACCCTGAGGTGGACTGGTAATTCTGTTCTGAGAGAAGAATGTTGGTCGGTCATCCTTCCTGCTCAGCAAGTCAGATGACATCATTTGAAAACTGCAGCAACGTGAGGAAACGCATTGTGATCAACAGTGTATAAGAACATCCGACAGTCTGGACAATACAGATATACACAGACGGACACACATGTAAAAGTAGCAGTGCAAGTTGAGGGCTACTGAGCATGTGTAGGGCATTACCCATGAACTCGTAAGAGACAAACTGTCCATAAGAACTTTTGCAGCAGACTAGCTCTCAAAGTGATCGGCAATAAAAGGGTCTTCTGGTTAGGTGGCAAATGTGACCCAGGCTCAAATGGCGAAACATACTCTCCCTCATGTTGTCCATGGCTGACACAGAATAGATAACTCAACACGTTCTCGTTTGTGTTTATTTTTCACATACAGCTTAACGAAAACTATACATGTCTCTTAATAACACTGCTGTAGCAGGGCAAGACCTGGACAACCTATTGCAGGTATATCCAATGTCTTGAGCAAATCCATCAGCATTACTTCATCATCATCATCATCATCATCATTTAACGTCCGTTTTCTGTGCTAGCATGGGTTGGACGGTTCAACTGGGATCTGGGAAGCCAGAAGGCTGCTCCAGGCTCCAGTCTGATCTGGCAGTGTTTCTACAGCTGGATGCCCTTCCTAACGCCAACCACTCCGTGAGTGTAGTGGGTGCTTTTTACGTGCCACCTGCATAGGTGCCAGATGAGGCTGGCAACGGCCATGATCGGATGGTGCTTTTTACGTGCTACCGGCACGGGGGCCAGACGAGGCTGGCAACGGCCACAATCGGATGAAGAAATCATGGTAATTTCATCTGCCTGATACAAGATTCCTGCAGCCGGCAAAAATGATGAGTATTGAGCCCGTAATTATGAAACACCAACTTCGATGTTCTGGTCATCATGTCTGTTTAAAGGACATCTGCATGCCAAAACAGGTGTTGTAAGGTGAGCTGGAGTAAGGAAAACATTCCCCTACAAACCACACAACCATTTCAAGTGGCTTTCAACCAGGGTTCTGCCAGTACAGTCCAGGGGTTCCGCAAGAAGTTACAAAACTGCTTAACTCGGCAGTAATTTTTAATTCTCCTGTGCAGATATGTGAGCATAAGACAATTAAATTATTGCACAGGGGTTCCTCGAGCCAGAGGAATGTTTCCTTGGGGTTCCGCTCCAGCAAAAAGTTTGAAAAGCACTGATCTAAAGGAAACACTTAAAAAGATTAATAACAATATTAACACCTGGGAAGATCTTGCATCAGATTGGGAGCGATGGAGGAATCTTCAAATAACCATTGAAGCTGTTAGTTATGGTTAAATATCCAACATGACTCCCATCTCTTTAATATGAATCTCCGAGATTCAATTTTTTCTGCTATATTTCTTTTTTAAGTTCCTTGTATTATGGTTTCTTCCCTTCCTACACTGAAGAGTACGTTGATATTTAATTTAATTCAATCATGAATTTATGTTATTATTATATCTCTGTACGAAGCGATCGTCTGCAAGGATTAATACTTCTTATAAATTCTAACAACTTGTCTCCTCCATTTTAAATAAAATTTATGGGATTTATGGAACTTCTTTCCATAACTTCACCATACATTATATACAAGTACTACTGTCATATCTTCATAAATTTACACCTGTGAACTCCCAGCAAAGTATGAAGAATCAATATCAGAAATCTTTTTTGGAAACCTCCAATTAAAGGATGAATCCAAATTCAACCTTTATACACCTATATATATATATCCACACATTTATCCATATATAGGTGTGTATGTATGTATGTCTCTCTCTCTCTCTCTCTCTCTCTATATATATATATATATATATGGCAACAAGAAAACAAACACACTCATATATATATATATATATATATATATATACATACACACACACACAGCTTCACTCGGCTATACAGACTTTCTGAGAAATCTCTTCAGCACAAAAGTTCTAAGTGAGTCAAGTGTTAGGTTACCCAGCATGACATCATTTTCAAGTCATAAACCCTAGTGCATTTCAACAAAAACACTGGAGATTTATATTTTAGTTCAACGCAATACAAATTGCATTCAGCTAAATTGAAACCTGATAGCTACCACAGGAAGCTGGCCACTACCATTAAAGCACTTGATAGAATACACACACACACACATTTGTGTGTGTGTGTGTGTATATATATGTGCGTGTGTGTATATATATATATGTATGTACATGTATATGTGTGTGTATATATATATGTATGTACATGTGTATATATATGTGTGTGTGTATATATATTTTCATATGTGTATGTGAGCTAGCACATGTGTATATGTGTGTGTGTATATATATATGTATGTATGTACATGTATATATGTGTGTGTATATATATATATATGTATGTGCATGTATATATGTATATATTTATATATATGTATTTGTGTGTGTGTGTGTGTATGTATGTGTGTAGCTGTGTTCTATACTGAAAGTAATTTTCTTGCTACAAATAAAATATTAAAAAAAACAGTGACCGAAAGACAGTGATTTAATTAGTTGTCATTGGCAGGAAAGATAAAGGATGTGGAGAGAGAGGAAAAAAACCCCCCATCTTGTTAATGTAATATATATGCCAGACACACACAAATACACAATATATATTATGTTGGAAAGAAAGTCCTGTTGCATTTCAAGATCGGGGAAACAAATGCTTCTTTTGTCTTGATTTATCTAATTGAGATAATATCTCCCCTTGTTATTGGAAACATAATTCCATCTATTTAGCAAATAGCTGATCCCTCGAGTTTCAAATTCCTCAGGTCTTGAAGCCAAGAAACAGTGAAAATCATTTTTAACCTTTTCACAACGAGGAAACAACTTTCCCTTGACATGTTTCAACGATATGGAAGAGAAGAGAGTCAAGTGGTGCAAGGTCCACTAAAATTTTTCAAGGTGGTGTCCCAGTATGGCCACAGTCTAATAACCGAAACAAGAAAAAGATCACAGAAGCAATGACTAGTGACCGAGATCTTTGGCGATATGCTTAAGAAGAAGACCCATCAAGTCGTGTGAAATTGTAGTTGTCGCTGATGCTGGTATCACATAACTGGCACCTGTGCCAGTGGTTGATGCCCGTGAAGAGTTCCTTGCGAGTGTTGGGCCTTACAGAGGCAATGACCAATGACCAAAACCTTGGCATTATGCTTGTGAAGAAGACCCATCAAACCAAGTAAAATTGCAGTTGTGGCAGATACCAGTGTCACACAAATGGTACCCATACGGGTGGCACATAAAAGCACTCATTACACTCTAGGGGTGGTTGGCATGAGGAAGAGGATCAAGCCATAGAAAGCCATGCCAAATCAGACTGGAGTCTGGTGCAGCCTTCCAGCTTGCCTCTCTGGTCAAACCGTTCAACCCACGCCAGCATGGACAACAGACATTAAATGATTGAAAGATGTTTATTGACTTGACCGGTTTCACTTTTTTAGAAAAAGATTGTCAAAAGTAAAATGTAAAGCTTTGTATAAGCTTTGTTGTGTTAAGTACTGGTTGTCACAAAAGTATTAAAATACAGTTATACATTCTTTGATAATACTAAGAAAATGTTAAAAACAGTTTACAAGAAAGTATTCAACAAAAAGTATTATGATTTCAATAAAAATCATGTTTGTTTGGTAGTATATATATATATATATATATATATATATATATATATATATATATGTATAAATAGATGAGTGTATTTTTACCTTGTTTTAACATGTGTCGAAAGTAAAAATATGATTTACACCTGCGTTAAACTCCATTTATTTATTCATATATATATATATATATATATATATATATATATATTTATATATATACACACGCAAAAGGAGATATATTTAACAATTTACCAAAAATTGGAGAACTGACCTGTCTTTCTAACTTTTTCTGTCTTGTGTATAGTGAAACTGGTCAAGTCAATAAACGTCTTTAAAATTGCATTCTCAAATGTTTTTCATATATATTTCCACTTGTGCAGTACCTTACAACTTTACTTTGTTTTATATATATACATATGTATATTGAGAGAGGGAGAGAAATGACAGCAAAAAGAGCCAACAATGAGCGGTTTATTTGTAAATATTTTAAATTTTAAAATTTACATAATTTCACGTAAAAAGAATGTTTCGTTAAGATAATTATCTACATGCTAATTTTAATATACTAATTAGAAACAAAAATAGTTTTTACCAAATCCTTCCAAATTCTTTCATTTTCTAAATAAATTAATTGAAACGTAACTAGTGAAGTTTGTTTGGAATATATTCACAAAATAATTAAGAACTTAATACACCATTTCAAACAAATCATTTTTTGTATAAAATACAAAGTAATAAGTAGATTATGATAAAGAAAGCAACAGCATGGCCAGATTTTATCTCCTCTCTTCTCTTCCATTTTCCCTAGGTTTTCTGCCAATATTCAAAGAAAGATTATGTCCAAAATGTTATAACTTTTCACTTTTTCTATTCTTCATTCGGCATTAGCTGAGTAAGTTTTCCAACCACAATCCTCTACTCTACCAACTGAGCAATCTGTCCATCACTGCCCACCCACACAGACCTATCACTACACCCCTATTCCCCTCCACCACCACTGTATATTCAGTATATACCCTGACAAACACCACCAACATCTCTCTCACCCTTCTTCTGCAAACAGGGGTATCTTTGTACCTTTTCTACAGCAAGGCAACATATCTTTCCCTCCTTCTATTATAGCTCAGCCTTTCATCACCAGGCACAAAGCCACCTCCCTCAATACTACTCCTCTGCCCCCCCACTCCTGGTCAAGGGGACTTTATCTTGCAAGTTGCTTGGTGACCCTATCAGTGCAGGTGCCATGGTAAAGTACCCAGTATCCTCTGTAAAGTGGTTGACATTAAGAAGGGTATCCAGCCATAGAAACTATGCCAAACCAGACAACTGAAGCCTGGGTCAAGCTCTTTGGCCTTGCCAGCATGGAAAACAGGCATTATGATGATGATGATGATGTGTTATCTCAATATTCTCTGTTAAGGTTAAAGAATGTCTATTTAACCTTTTTTGTTACCATGTTACTGTTAAAATACACTTTGCTTCAAATAATTGTCAAAACAAGAATTTAGTAAAATAACCATGTCATTATAAAGATGGTGCTTGAAATGAAATTTCAACAGATGGTTTTAATTTAGATCACATTAAGATAGGAAATTTCCATCAAAGAACCACAGATGAGTCTCCAGAGAGACGGTATCAAAAGAGTTAATGAAAACCCCAGGAGTTGTAATAGAGATTAAAAAAGAAAATACACACACACAAATCATTTAAAAAACAAAATTAACAATAAATTTTATAAACTAACATAATTAAAATTTCTATAATGACACAAGTAAAGCTTGAACTGACTAACAGACATTTATGTTTCTCTACGTGTCAGATGTAATGTGTAGCAAGCTTGAGTGCCTTCTTACATGCTGTATGGAGCTGAAACCTGGACTGTCTCAAAAGCTCAAGTAGATATGTTAAATTAAGTTAAGTTAATTTTTTGGCTCAAAAAGCAAATAGCAAGGCCATGTAGGGGGACATGGAGTTATGTACAGGGTGGTGTTCATGCAAAGAGTTCAGGCCATTTCTGGTCAAGAGAGACTTTGAACCGAGCGGTCGTCGGCATCTTCACTATCTTGTACAGCAGCTTATTCCACGGATCCGCAACCCGGATGGAGAAAGCCCCTCTCCTTCGATTGAGATGAAATCGTCACAGATAGAAATTTTCGGAGTGACCCCACAGCCGACACCTGGAGCAGGAGTGAAGAACAGCTCTTTCGAGAGGTTACACTTTCCGCTTATGATGTTGTGAGCAAGAATGGGATCATCATGGTGTCGTCGTTTTTCTAGAGAATAAAGGTTGAGCATCTTCATACGACAAATGCTTGAGACCAAGAAGTATATGATGAGACAGCTGAGACAAATCTTGAATATCATTCTCTTTGTCAAGATCAGGAATGAAGAGATCCTCTGGCAAGCTGGTCTGCCTCCGATAATGGAATTCCTCATGGATAGAAATTTACGTAGGGTGGGTCACGTATACAGGATGGACAACTGCTGATTCCCCAGAAAGCTCTTTTACTCCCAACTATGCAAAGGTGGGGGAAAAAAAAACCATGTAAGACTTAGACTGAGATTCAAAGATATTGCAAAAATGGAATCTGAGAGGGAAAGGAACTGAACATGATAAACGGCAAACCTAAATGAAAGACTGACCATAATAGAGAAAGCTTCTCATGTCTTGCCAAAGCCATGAATGGTCACAGTTACAGTGACTGGCTGCAGGTGATGGTATGTTGATAAGGCGGCGAGCTGGCAGAAACGTTAGCACGCTGGGCGAAATGCTTAGTGGTATTTCGTCTGCTTTTAGGTTCTGAGTTCAAATTCCACTGAGGTCGACTTTGCCTTTCATCCTTTCGGGGTCGATAAATTAAGTACCAGTTACGCACTGGGGTCGATGTAATCGACTTAATCCGTTTGTCTGTTCATGTTTGTCTCCTCTGTGTTTAGCCCCTTGTGGGTAGTAAAGAAATGGGTATTTTGTCTGCTGTTACGTTCTGAGTTCAAATTCCGCTGAGGTCGACTTTGCCTTTCATCCTTTCGGGGTCGATAAATTAAGTACCAGTTACGCACTGGGGTCGATGTAATCGACTTAATCCATTTGTCTGTTCATGTTTGTCTCCTCTGTGTTTAGCCCCTTGTGGGTAGTAAAGAAATGGGTATCTTGTCTGCTGTTACGTTCTGAGTTCAAATTCCGCTGAGGTCGACTTTCATCCTTTCAGGGTCGATAAATTAAGTACCAGTCACGCACTGGGGTCAATATAATCGACTTAATCCGTTTGTCGTCTCTGTGTTTAGCTCCTTGTGGGTAGTAAAGAAATAGGTATGTTGATCTTGGTCTTAGCTTTAAAGTGATGGACAGTCAGAATTGTTACCATGCTGGACCAAATGCTTAGTGCTATTTTGTCCATTCTTACATTCCAACACTGTCGACAGCCCTTCATTCTTTCGGGGTTGATAAAATAAGAACCAGCTGAGCACTGGGGGTCAATGTAAAAGACTTACCCCCCTCCCCTCCACCAAAATTACTGGCCTTATGCTAAAATTTCAATCCAATATTAATTCTAGCTATTTCAATGTCATGTTGCATTGTCACCAAATCCTTGAAACAGCTGTAAAGAATTACCATGGAGTAATCTTTTTTCTCAATTATATTTTCGCATATGTAACAGTATACCTACTTTGAAAGCCTTCTTTAAATTATTTTATATTTTTCTTCTTAATCTCAATTATATTTTCATAAGTGTAACTTTTGATGTCATAAATGTTTGTCCATCTTTTACATAACGGGATGTTCTTGCCGCTTTATTTTATAGTTGATTTTTAACTGAAAAACTGCGAAGAAAATTATACATGTAAATGGTGGTGCCCCAGCATGGCCACAGCTCAAGAGCTGAAACTGGAAAACAAACATAAACAGGATAAAAAGTGAAAAATATTTTGTACCAAATTTTAACACTAAATAAATGAAGCCGGATGTAGAGGGTTTGTTGGACACAGCGTGAGACCACTGTTGTTATCGCTAGGCCGAACTCATCGTAAAGTCAATACCACCATGACTGATATCCAATCTACAGTGGAGAAGGCTAGCCACTGGATTCGGTTAAAAAGAGACGATGAGCGATGGCTAGAAGGATATTGAGTTTAACTTCATAACCAGCTGATCTAGCAAGCGGGGGCCGGTGCGCATTCTCTCCTGATGACCCCATACACTTGCTGGCTTCTGGTATACGGAGCTTTTGACTGGTAGCACTTGCATGTGCAAGTTGTTTGCAAGACATGCAACTTATACACAAGAAAATATGGTAATTCAAATTTCGAAAAATTTTACAACCAGACCAATTCCACTGAAGCTTTTTCTTCAAGTCATCACTGTAATATTAAATTTGCATAGAGAATTTAAATTTAAAATCTTTAATCTTTTACTTGTTTCTGTCATTAGACTGCGGCCATGCTGGAGCACCACCTCAATGAACTTTAGTTAAATGAATTGACCCCACTTTAAAAAAAAAAAACTTGGTACTAAATCTATCAATCTCTTATGCCAAACCACCAAGTTTGGTAACATAAATAAACCAACACCAGTTGTCAAGCTGTGATGGCAAACAAACACTGACACATGACAAGCTTCTTTCAGTTTTCATTGACCAAATCCATTCGCAAGCCTTTGGAAATCTTGGGGCTATAGTAGAAGATACTTGCTGAAGGTGCTATACATTGGGATTGAACAAGGGACCATGTAGTAAAAAGCAAAAAAAAAAGCAGAATAAATATTAGACTTAAAAACAAATAAAAAATAAGTACTGTGGTAGATTTGTTCCCCTAAACCCTTCAAGGTGGTGCCCCACCATGGCTGACACAAGTAAAAGATAAAAGATTTGACAAGAAAGAGAGAGAGAGAGAGAGAAAGAGAGAAGACTGACTTATTGAACAAGGCATACAGCAAAGAGCTGTGGAGGCGCAATGGCCCAGTGGTTAGGGCAGCGGACTCGGGGTTTCGATTCCCAGACCAGGCGTTGTGTGTGTTTATTGAGCGAAAACACCTAAAGCTCCACGAGGCCTCCGGCAGGGGGTGGTGGCGACCCCTGTTGTACTCTTTCACCACAACTTTCTCTCACTCCACTCTTACTTCCTGTTTCTGTTGTACCTGTATTTCAAGGGGCCGGCCTTGTCACTCTCTGTGTCACGCTGAATATCCCTGAGAACTACGTTAAGGGTGCACGTGTCTGTGGAGTGCTCAGCCACTTACACGTTAATTTCACAAGCAGGCTGTTCCGTTGATTCGGATCAACTGGCACCCTCATTGTCGTAACCGACGGAGTGCTTCCACAGCTAAGAGCTATACTGGATCCAAAACACTTAAAGAAATATTAACACAAAAAAAACAACAAAAAAGGCAAAAATTGTTTGTTGCTCATAATTTTTTTTAATATATATATATATTTATTCATTTTATCAATAGAACTTTGAGACAACCAAGCTCTTTTTTTCTTTTTTCTCTCTTTTTTTTTTTTTGACTTCCAAAATCAATTTTGAAATTGAAATTGAAATTAATGAGAACATTGAAATTAATGAGAACTTATAGCAGAATTTTTACATTCCATACACTTATGTATGCACGTATGTATATATATATATATACACACACACATGTATGTATACATACATACATACATACATACATATATATATATATATATATATATATATATATATATATATTTATTCATTTTTTTTAAGAAACGAAGAGAGGACTAACTAAAAATTTAAATAGGGAAGGACAAAAAAAAAAAAAGACCATATTATATATTATATTTTTCTATTGTTTCTTTTTCTTTTTTTCATATTCCAGTTTCCATTTACAACGCATAGTAAATGAAACAAGCACTTTAAAAGTCAACCACTATCATTAATATACAAAAAAGACTTGACACAAGTTTAGATTTCATGACTTATTACATAATAATAATAACAATAATAATAATAATAATAATCATCATAATAATATTGTTATTTTACATGTTCACCAAAATAGCTTTACGTTCCAATTAAACATACATGACAGTATATATATATATATATATAGTGATGCATATTGCCATTTGAATATGGCTAACCCATAAGGTTATAACTCGCTCTGAGATTTATCATTGTATATATATATATATTATATATATATATATATATATATATATTATATATATATATGAATATATACATATATATATAGAAATACATATTTATTTTCATAGACATACATCAACAACAAAACAAAAAACAAAACCAAACACATAAAAAAAAAACCCCAACCATCTCGACACAGAAATTTCCCTTCCACCCAACCCCACCCCCTGCTGACAATTTTTAAAATTTCTTTTCCCCCTTTTCTCTTTGTCCATTTTCAATTTTAGGAAAACACTTCCCTCCCACAAGAATTCAATAACCAAAGAACATCAGGTTATCATGAATTTTTCTTTCCTTTTTTTTTTTTCTCAAATTTCCTACGCTTTTTCTTTTGTTTTAATTTTTTTTATATATATATCCCTGCACCCCACCCCTTATTTTATTTATTTTTATTTTCAAAATTATTAATATTTTTTTTTCTTCTTTTTCAGTAATTTTAAAATCAGCACAAAAAATGAGTCCATAGTTAATTTAAAAAATTTTTTTTTGCATCTTTCTGCCAAAAAAAAAAAATAAAAAAAAATAAAATAAAAAAAAAATAAATGCAAGACAGAAAAGGGATTTTAGTTTTCAATATGTATGTATTGGATAATTTAACCCCCACTCCTCTCTGACTCTGAATAGATATTACATTATACAAATATACACACACACACACACACACACACATACACACTGTATTACACTTAAAAACAGAGGCATACATGCACACACAGACAAGACATATGCAACTGTAAAAAGAAAAAAAAATAGACATAACCAAATTTAGGTTGTCCCTAGAAAAATTGAGAAGCTTAAAATTCTTATGTTGAGAAGACAAGTCTTGATAGGGGCCCAGGCTGTGTGCAGGTGGGGGGAGGGGACAAAAAACACTTGCTCACAGCCAGTTGCGTAACGGTCAGAGAATTCTTTCCTTTGTTTATGTTGGATTTGTATATTTTATTTTAATTCTTTTTTTTTTTGGTAACAACTGCTTTATTATCTTTTTTTTCCCCTTATTCTGGTTGTAATTAATTTTATGTAGGGGAGAGTACATCTGAAGATGCTGGGGGTGGTGGTGGTGGTGGTGGTCATCGTCAGCACCAGTTCGCTACAAAGGAGAAGTCTTGGAAGTGTATTTGGTCTTCAGCTGAGAGCGGTCGGCTGTCCTTAGACGGCGTCAGTATAGCCTTCTCTGAAGTGAACTCCTCATCAAAGTTGCTCACGTCTTCAGGATGTTTCTAGAATTAAGAACAAAAAGAAAAAAATACTTATACAAACATAGAGGTAGAAAGACAAAGAAACACAAGCTGTCTTCATACAAGTATTTAACCCTTTCGTTACCAACCCGGCTGAAACCGGCTCTGGCTCTGAGTACAAATGTCTCATTTTCATAAGTTTTGAATATAAATCTCCCACTAAACCTTAGTCACAATTTATGTTCCTAACACTAGCTTAATGATAACTAAGTTATTTTACTAAATTCTTTGTTGTATTTAAAGTAATTGAAAGAAGCACAGAGCATCTCAAAATAAATACAGTAACGAAAGGGTTAACAGGGAATACAAAATATGGAATAAAGAAAACCTAATCAACAAAAGGAGTTGTTTTGGGTAAAGCAAGGAATATGTGAATCAAGTTCATGCATAGGATATAAGAAATCTTCGGTTGGACAGTTTAAGAGGAACTGGCGAGGCTTGGAGCTCTACCAGGTTCCACAATCTGTTTTGTGGCCTGGTTTCTATGGCTGGATGCCCTTCCTAACACCAACAAGTTTACAGAGTGTACTGGGTGCTTCTTGTTCCTAGAGATCTGTAATGCAAAGCCTGGTGCTTATTTGATCAATCTCTTTTGGCCAAACTGCTAGGTTACAATGACATAAACAAGCCAGTACCGGTTGTCAAGTGGTAGTGGGGAACAAACAGAAACACAAAGACACACACATAACAGGCTTCTTTCAGTTTCCATCTACCAAATCTACTCAAAAGGCTTTGGTAGGCCCAAGGTTTTAGTAGAAGCCACTCGCACAAGGTGCAAGGCAGTGGGACTGAACCTAGAACCATAAGGTTGGGAAGCAAAGAATACACACCTTATATATATATATATATATAAAAGAGAGGGGGAGAAAGAGGAGGAGAGAGAGATGGAGAGGAGAGAAAGGGAGAGTGGGGATACAGGGGAGGAGGAGAGGGAGAGATTTTGAAATGAAAGTAAATTGTAAAATTTTCTTTAAACTTTCATCATCATCATCATCATCATGTGAAAGAAAGAAAGACAGAAGTAAATAAATGCCAAAACTGACCACTGTAGGTGTAAACGGAGGTCTTGTTCTCTTCATGAGTAATGCATCCCAATCAATATTCTGAAAAGACATTTCATTAAATGATGTAATAACAAATAACAAACAAGAAAAGGAATACATATTTAAAAGGGTTTTGTAGTTATCACTTAATTAAAGGCCCCTTAGTGGTTAGCCCCTACCCTAGATCAGTCTTGAAACAAAATCAGCAGATATGCAATAAACAGTGTTCCACACATCTTTTTTTTTTTGTTTTCAAAGGTGAGGAGGGATTTGAGGGAGATCCGGCTGCTGTTTCTAGCAAATCGATATTTATGCATACACACACACACACACACACACATACACACAATGGGCTTCCTACTGTTTCCCAGAATCATATGCACTCACAAGGCATAGGTCAGTCTGGGGCTACTGTAGAAGATAACTGCCCACGAATTTAAACCTCTGGAAAAAAAAAAAAGTTCCAATCAAGCAAAATATAAAACAAGAAAATATTTTGAGCAAAAAGATGCCTCTACGTGGCCTCAGGATGATGGTCACTATGAATAAATTAAGTCTTGAAGTTGATGCCTTACCATAACCCAATGACCCGAACCAGTAGAAGAAAAACAACAATAAAATTCTTACCCTAAAGAAGGCTTGTTTCTTAACGTCTTCAGCATCTCTTTCACTCGAGCCGAGACGTTTGTCTGGATTTCTTCGCAGTAACTGCAACAATAGAATTTGTAGAATTAGTGATTCACAGTTAAAAAGTTACTTACATGGCACCAGCACCAGAGACATGGTTACGTCCTCAGCAAGACAACAGCTAAAGGATTCTTCCGATCCCTTTAGCCATTTTGTAACCATATTCCTCTTGAAATATGCTGCCTTTGTTGCAATCAATTTCGTACATAATGAAGAATTTCCTAAAATAATTTTGTCATTATTTAACTGGTGTTTGGAACATACAAAGGGGTGCTGAAAATAATTAAATATTAGTGCAAGGTACTTTGTCTGATTCTGACAATACTGCCAGTATTATTATTACAATTATTATTATTAAAGACAAGCACGCAGATCATTACTGTGCCAGAGAAAATGCTTGGTGGCATTTCTCTCGGGTTTCCATTTCATATTTTTGGGTTCAATAAACACCAGTTGAGCACTGGTACTTATTTTATCCTCACCTCTTCAAAATTGCTGGCCTTACACCAAAATAACAATGACAAAGAACCACCACCACTGCCAGCATCATCATCATCGTCATCCTCGGAATTTTAAAACAAGTAAAATCCGTGACCATCAAGAAAGACTTGTCAAATCTTATCAAATGAAGCATTCAATTAACAAGTGGAACCTACCCTCCTCATAATTGCTATGGATTCTGTGGACAAGAATTTGGGGTAGCGGACCTCTTCATTGACAATACTGTCAAACACTTCTTCTTCATCATCCCCAGGGAATGGAGACTGAAAGAGAAAAGGAAAAGCAGAATTTAAATGAGATGGGGACAAAAAAAAAAAAATACACATATATATATATATATATATATATATATATATATACACGCAAACACACACACATACAAAGGAAATCAAATTCAGAAACATAACAGCAAGTTCAAAAAAATGTTCACAGTTAATATTAAGTTGACACTCAAAGAAGGAAGAAAGTTATAGAATAAAAGCCATCAAGAATACTATTCGTATCGTAATTATCAAATATAACTTTTCTCTCTAAAATTTTATACTTTATTTCCCCAATACAACGCCAGCAGAAAATGTTACATACTTTTATGGTTTCTTTCATAAAAAAAATTTTAGTTAAAAATTATATTTAAATATCACATCTGTTTACATAACAAGTAGAAGACGCTAATTAATTGAAAGTGGTTGAAGTAATTAATTGGGCATTAATTGCCACTTGCTTTATTTTTAAAGTAGCAGCTAAAATCTTCAATCCAAAATGGAAAATGGTCAAGTTTACGGAACATAATAATAATAATAATTTTTTACTAATATAAAGCACAAGGCTAATAATTTTCATGTGAAAGGATCAGTCTATACGAGCAACCCCAGTACTTGACTTCTACTTTATTTTGTCAATTGCAATAGGATGGAAGTGAAGATGCATAGCCTACTCATGACTGCAAGATCATGGTCTCAATTCCTGGACCAGGTGGTGCCTTGAGGTTTTGGGCAAAACACTTCATTTTACATTGGTCCACGTCACTCAGCTGTAAACAAGCGACCCTGTGATGGAGCGGTGTCCCATTCTGGAAGGGGAGGTGATCTCAGTCAGCAGTATCCAGGGTTTGATGACGGTGACAGTGACGATGATGATGATGATGATGAAAGGGTGAAAGGCACAGTTGACTTCAGCAAGGTTTGATCTCAGAAACCTCACGAGCTTGAAGAAATATTCCAAAGCAACTTTTTTTTTTTTTAGTATTTCTTGTAGCTCTTTACATTCTGAGTTCCAATCCCACTGAAGTTATCTTTTCAGGGCCGATAAATAAAGTACCAGTCAAGTACTGCTGGCCTTGTGCCTAAATTAGACTCTAAGAACATGACAGTAATAACTAAAAAGGAAAAGACAACTGATTCATCTCTAAAATTTCTCTTGGATAATTAAAATGACTTCGTAATTCCTAAAATAAAAATAATAATAATAATAAACAAAAACAGAAAATAAAGGAAATAGATTTTAGTTTTAGACAAACACAAAATCAACAGCAATCCTGAGAACACACAGAAAGTGATTAATTCAACTGGAAAAAAAAACAAAAACTGACAAATAAAATAATTGAAAGTTATAAAGTCACAGATTAATTATGAAATTGAAATACTGAGTAGCAGTTGATTTGATCTGATGATGTGAGTGATCGTATTGATCCGATACAATAGTGTATGTTAGGCATCCAAACTATTCACAATCTTGGCTGTTGTTTTAAGAGAAGCCATCTTCTCAACCAAACATTATTTCACAAAAACGAAAAACAAAAAAAAAACAAAACAAAAAATCTTTTCTTGCAACAAATTGTTGTGTCTTGTCAGAGGTTAATCAATGGTGTCTCACAACAGTCTGTCCCCTAATAAACAATATTGTTTCTTTGTGCTGGACAGGTTGACAAATGAACTAACCATCACCCAAAAGACTTGGCTGAAAAAACTCTGGTTTCCCCATTTTCCAAAAAATATAAAATAGTAAAAGCTATAATCACACACACACACTGCAGGCTTCTGCACAGTTTCTGTCTGCTGAACTCCACTCACAAAGAAATTGTTGCAAAGTGAATTACTTAACCATACAACATGTCTGTACCCATTTCCTATAAGGAGCAGAAGTACACACAATACATGTAGATGTCTAAATGCTTATATATATATATATATATAGATAGATAAACATGTGTATGTGTGTATATATATATATATATATATCATCATCATCATTGTAATTTAACATCCACTTTCCATGGTGGTGTGGGTTGGACAGTTTGACAGGAGCTGACCAGGCAGATGACTGCACCAGACTTCCAAATATCACCCATTCTGGAGAGAGGACTGAGTACTTTTTACATGGTACGAGCACAAGTGAGGTCAGTTTTGGCAGGGTTTTTACAGCTGGATGCCCTTCCAAACACCAACCACTTTATAAGGTGGACTGGGTGCTTTTTACATGGCAGGGTCACTAGGTAACTTGCAAGACAAAGATCCTGTGAGAGGGGAAGGGGACACTAGACGAGATGATCTTGTGACAGATGATGAAAGGTTAGAGTGTGACAGAGAGACAGAAACAGGAGTCTTGCTGTAGGGGAAGTACGTGGTTACCCGGCCAAGAGATCAAGAACGAGGACAGAAACAGGTAACATAGCCATTAAATAATGTAAGACACATATCAGGTGGAGGTCATTATAAGGTGGGCAAACAAGGTACGATGAGGTGATGTGACTATCCAGATATATAAATGTGTGTGTGTGCGTGCATGTGTGTGTGTGTGGTGTGTGTGTGTGTGTGTGTGTGTGTGTGTGTGTGTGTATATATATATATATATATACGCGGAGTGGTTGGCGTTAGGAAGGGCATCCAGCTGTAGAAACACTGCCAGATCAGACTGGAACCTGGTGCAGCCCCTGGCTTCCCAGCCCCTGGCTTCCCAGCCCCTGGCTTCCCAGCCCCTGGCTTCCCAGCCCCTGGCTTCCCAGCCCCTGGCTTCCCAGCCCCTGGCTTCCCAGCCCCTTGTTGAACCGTCCAACCTGTGCTAGTGCGGAAAACGGACGTTAAACGATGATGATGATGATATATATATATATACCACATCACCAGTTCTGCTTACCAAAAGTGGCCCACACATACATACACACACACACACACACATATATATATGCACAGTTATATAATACACACACACATACATTCATGAGAGTGTGTAGCAGAAAACACATGCTCTGCAAAAGGTAGTTTATTTTGTCTCCATACGAGACATCATCAACATATATTTGATATTTGTATAAATTCAGAAATGACACAACTCACTCAACCTCCACATCCAGTCATTTGCCCCTGAATGTCTGAATGTCTGTGTGCTTGTTTGCATGCTGTGAATTTCAAACCCAGAATCTGGTTCAGTGGAGAAGTCACATGTGGATCTTCCTGCCCATCTTTTGAGGTGGGGACCTACATTATATCTGTATGTATATATATATTATATACATACAGAAGACCTGTTGAGGCAAGTGAAAATCAAAATCAAAATTGATCAACATCAATGGAAATTGCAGCTGTGATACCAGTGCCGGTGGTACGTAAGAGAACCATCCAATCGTGGCCGTTACCAGCCTCGCCTGGCCCCTGTGCCGGTGGCATGTAAAAAGCACCATCCGATCGTGGCCGTTTGCCACCACGACTGGCACGTAAAAAGCACCCACTACACTCACAGAGTGGCTGGCGTTAGGAAGGGCATCCAGCCGTAGAAACATTGCCAGATCAGACTGGGCCTGGTGCAGCCTTCTGGCTTCCCAGACCCCAGTTGAACCATCCAACCCATGCTAGCATGGAAAGCAGATGCTAAACGATTATGATGATGATGATGATATACAGTAATTGCAATCTCAAAGCAATCGTTTTTATCACAACAAGCTTTTGATCCATCTATTCATCCATCCATTCTCTCAGCCCACTATTCCTGGAGGAAGGGTTGTAGGGGTAGAGCCCCCAGGCACCACCTCTGTAAGCCCTATCAGAAGCAAGTGTCATTAGCTTTAGTTTTAGATTTTAATTGAAACACAAACACCTTAGCACATGCAATGTCAGGCAGGTTTGTATCGAGATGGTTTTGAAGGGAGGATGAAACAAGAAGTTACAGGGTTTGTTTCAACCTTATATAGATGGGTGGCCCCTTAGATGACATTTAGTCTGAAAACAGCTTCAGCCAAGAATTGAAACAATACCGAGGACTTGGCTTATCAAGAACTTGCTTCCTGTTCTATGGCACCCTTTGTTTAGAATGAATCATAACAGAACGAAGGATGCCGGAAACGAAATGAGTATCGATATGTTTTGTGCGTAAGGTTTCCGTTGTGGATATTTCAAGGTGGAAAATAACTTAAGAAAGGCTTTCACTTCAGAAGGTATTCATTAGTGGTGGTAATAATTAACATTTTGTTAGAAAACAAAAGCCAAATCGTTTTAAGGAAAATAGCAGAACAAAGGTTAAAAAGTGTCTCTCATTCTCAGGTTCAGCTGCCCTTTATATATTTGTTTATTATTTTCTTTTCAAATGGAAAAAAAAGGAACAAAAAAAAAAAAAACCAAAACAAGAAGTGGGAAGGAATAAGAAAAACCAAAAGCAAACAAAGAAAATTTCTAAACGGAACCTCAAGGAACAAGAAAGAATTCAATATAAACTTTCCAATTCAAAATTCATACTATTATTTCGCACACCTTTAAAAAACCCAGAGAAAGCAACTTTCATAGAAAATAAATATATATTTCTTTACTACTCACAAGGGGCTAAATTCAGAGAGGACAAACAAGGACAGACAAATGGATTAAGTAGATTATATCGACCCCAGTGCATAACTGGTACTTATTTAATCGACCCCGAAAGGATGAAAGGCAAAGTCGACCTCGGCGGAATTTGAACTCAGAACGTAGCGGTAGATGAAATACCTATTTCTTTACTACCCACAAGGGGCTAAACACAGAGAGGACAAACAAGGACAGACAAATGGATTAAGTAGATTATATCGACCCCAGTGCGTAACTGGTACTTATTTAATCGACCCCGAAAGGATGAAAGGCAAAGTCGACCTCGGCGGAATTTGAACTCAGAACGTAGCGGTAGACGAAATACCTATTTCTTTACTACCCACAAGGGGCTAAACACAGAGAGGACAAACAAGGACAGACAAATGGATTAAGTAGATTATATCGACCCCAGTGCGTAACTGGTACTTATTTAATCGACCCCGAAAGGATGAAAGGCAAAGTCGACCTCGGCGGAATTTGAACTCAGAACGTAACGGCAGACGAAATACAGCTACGCATTCCGCCCGGCGTGCTAACGATTCTGCTAGCTAACACACATTTCTCTCTTTCTCTCTCTTTGTGTGTGTGTGTGTGTAGCAATAGAGGTATAACTACTACAGATAAGTTTAGAGCTCCACAGATTATCCTAATCTAGTCGGCTTCCAGTACAGTGATTAAGTAACTACTAAGTATTACTGGTTATGATATCCAGGGAAAATTTTGTTGGAGGGATTGTGGTAAACACAAGTCTGCATCATTTCTTCCCCTACATATGTTTCACCATTGTGGTTGTTCGGAACCCTGCATTGGTAATTCAAAGTGTATTTGGATGCTTCACCACGAGCGAACTTCAAGGGAAATATTTTATTGCATTGTATTACAGACAACTAATGTGTGTGTGTGTGTGTGTGAAACTATCTATCTTTGCACACAATGAGCTTTGTTCAGTTTCTGTCTACCAAATCATCCATAGCAGATGACACCTGTGCCCAAGATGCTGTGCAGGGGGACTGAACTCAAAACCCTGAGGTTGCAAAGCAAGCTTCTTAACTACACACCGATACCTGGGCCTATACACACATCAGGCCGAGAGGAAAACTCTTTAGTGTTGTCCGACAGATAACCCAGCCTCTGTTGCAATGGTGCTGTGCTAAAATGTCCATAGTGCAGTCTGCAGAATCACTGGCTCCGGGAAGGATGTCCAGCCATAGAAAACAAGACCTTAATTGAGACATCGTACCACAATGCAGCCTTGTATCTTGTCCGATTCTGTCAAACAACCCAATCTCTGCCTGCATAGAAAGCAAAAGTAAAATGATGACGATGACGATGTGGCTCAGTCATGGCTGTGTGGTTAGGACATTTGCTTCCCAACCAAATGGCTTCATGTTCAGTCCCACTGCATGGTACCTTGGGAAAGTGTCTTCTACTACAGCTCTAGGCTGACAAAACCTTCTAAGTAGGTTTAGTTGACAGAATCTGGAATTAGATGTGAGTGTGTGTGTGTGTGACTATGTGTTATGCTTCTGTCTCCTTGTCTTAACATCATCTGATGGCTATAGACAAGCAATACAGCCAAGCAATGCTGTTTACTTCTAGTCTTCCATGAAAGGCATGTCTGGTCATGAGCATATACTTCCTTGTCGGGAAATAGTTGAGGGTCGGTGACAGGGAGTGCATCCAGCTGTAGAAAATTTACAACAAGCTCCAGTCCAACCCACGCAAGCATGGGAAATTGGACATTATAATAATGATGATGTTTATGATAACGATATATATCAAATTCTCTAAAACCTCCAAAGAAAAACAAACTGTTTATTTATCTAGGAGAGGTCACCAATAAAACCTCATTTCAAGGCTATTTAATACTTTGTGACTATTGCTTTGGCTCACTGGGCTGGCTGGTATCTGGTTACCCACGTACACAACTTAAAGCACTGAAGAAAGAAACAAATATAACAATACGTAAAATAGTTAAACGTGGAGATGCGTGGCTTAGGGGCGAGGGTGTTGCATTCAGGATTGTAAGATTGTGGTTTTAATTCCTGGACCAGGCAATGTGTTGCGTTTTTTAGAAAAACACCTCATTTCACATTGCTCCGGTCCACTCAGCTGGCAAAAACGAGTCATCCTGCAATGGGCTGGTGTCTCATCCAGGTGGGGGGACTATATATATATGCCACAGAATCTGGGAAACCAGCCACATAAGTGTATGGCGCATGAAGGACCTTGCATTATCTTTTTGAAAATAGTTACACAGGTGTGGGTATGGCTTTATGGTTAGGCAGCTTGCTTTCCAACCACAAGATTTTGGGTTCAGTCCCTCTGCACAGCCACCCGAGCAAGTGTGTTGGGATACAGTTCTGAGATGACAAATGGCTGAGTCAATTTGGTAAACAGAAACTGTGTGAAGTGGTTGGTATTAGGAAGGACCTCAGGCCACAGAAACCATGCCAAAGCAGACTCTGGAGCATGATGCAGTTCTTGGACCCAACGAGTCCTGCCAAACCATCCAATTCATATCAGTGTGGAACGTGGACATTAATTGATATGATGATGATGATGATGATGATGATGATGTGTGTCGTTGTGCTTGTTTGCGCCTCACTGATGCTTAACAAATGGTGTTGGTTTATTTGCATCCCTGAAACACAGCAGTTTGGCAAAAGGGGGCTGGCAGAATATGTATCAGGCTTGAAAGCATAATAAAAAAAAAAAGAAAAAAGAAGAAAATATTGGCATCGATTTGTTCTATTAAAAACTTGAGGCAGTGCTCCAGCATGGCCGTAAGTAAAAGATAAAAGAACCATACACGTTTGCAGAAATATTTACTTTACACTGAATTATTGTTATTATTATTATTATTATTATTATTACTTGATATTAATGTTTAAAGAGTTGTTAATATTATTAGGGAAGTGTCAGAGAATAAACTACACAGAAGTATTTTTAGTTAAGGCTCTTCCCTTTCTGTTCAAATCCCACAAGGTCGACCCTGTCTTTCCTCGTTTTGGAGTTTGATAAAATGAAGTTATGTGAATTAGAAGAAAAGAGAGATTCCTTTGCTGACCAAATAAAGTAGAAATGCAAATGGTAGCTGTTATTGTACTGAAGCTGACCCCTGCTCTTCACCCTGCAAAATATGTAGGCCTTCTAAGACCAGTGTTAGGGGTGCATTTTAGGTATTCAAGTCAGTCATGTGAGATTGATAAATCAAGGATCAAAATGGGACAGAAATTTCAGACTGAGGGAATATATTGGGAACCTAAAATAATATCTTCATGAAAAATATATATAACAGACAGAGCCCTACATATATAAGGTGCAGAGGTGGCTGTGTGGTAAGAAGCTTACTTCCCAACCGCATGGTTCCACTGGTTGGCACCTTAAGCAAGTGTCTTCTACCATAAACTCTTGATTGACCAAGACTTGTGAGAGGATTTGGTACAGGAAAACTGAAAGAAGCTTGTCATATATTATGTGTGTGTGTCCTTGTGTTTGTTCCTCCACCAGCGCTTGAGAACTGGTATTGGTTTGTTTACATCCCCATAACTTAATGATTCAACAAAAGAGACTGATAAAACAAGTACCAGGCTTTGTTTGACTAAACATTCAAGGCAATGCTCCAGCATGGCCACAGTGCAATGACTGAAACAAGTAAAAAATATATATATATGCACACACGTCTTCTACTGTGGCCCAGAGGATAACCAAGCCCTTGTCAGTGGATTTGGAAGATGGAAAATGAAAGTAGCCCATCATGTATGTATGTGTGTGTGTGTGTGTGTGTGCGTGTGCGTGCGTGTGTGTGCGTGTGCGTGCGTGTGTGTGTGTGTATGTTTACATTTGTGCTTTTCTGGTAACTGTTGAAGTTGTCCTTTCCCTTGTCTGCTAGCTTTAGACCTTTAAAGATGTGTGCGGAATAAGTTATCCGTTTGCTTGGAAAAAGCATCTGGCTGTAAAACTAATGCCTTGATAATCTAATCGTTTAATCCACGCTAACAGTGAAAAACAGACATAAAGAATCCACATTATGTATGGAATGACCTAATGTATGTATGTATATATATATATATATATATATATATCTATCATCATCATCATCATCATTTAGCGTCCGTTTTCCATGCTAGCATGGGTTGGATGGTTTAACTGGGGTCCGGCTTCACAGACCCCAGTTAAACCGTCCAACCCATGCTAGCATGGAAAACGGACGCTAAATGATAATGATGATGATATATATATATAGACATGCATACTGATATCAAAAAGTGTCTGAATGAAATGAATGAAAATTAAACCAATTCCTTAAAAACCAGACAAGGTAAATAACAACTGATAAAAATCTTTAAAAAATTTAATTAAAATCCTGCTTAATCTATTTTCTCAGTGTAAAATCTACAGGACAAGATTGTATAAACAGAATACAATTTTTCATATTTATGGACACAAACTTGTAAGTATGGCCTTTTGATTTGGCAATCTCTCTCTCCTTCCATTTTCTCTCTCTTTCTCACTCACACACACCCACATGCAACCTTCTTTGTATGAAATCTATAATGAAACAGAAGTGTTAAATAAAAGCAATTTATGAAAGTTGACTGCAAGACAGCATTCAAGCCATGGTGCCAAATATTTGGTGATTGGAGAGAATCGTGAAAGTAATTCTTCAAGGGCCAGAAAACTTTAAACAGCAAAGATAAACCATTAGGACAGAAAAATAGTCCAACTAAATAAAAAAAACAAGTTTTGAAATTTAATACAAAAAAAAGTAACAAAAATAATTTTAAAAAAAAGGCAGCTGAAACTGACTCGTCACGCCAAAATGGATGCAAATGTGTGAATTGTGTGTGAAAAACTCATTCTTCAAAAACCAAACAAACATGAAGCTCACAAGAGAAGTGACAAACTTGGATATTAGAAGACGTTTATGTAGAACTCAAGACCAAAACTTATTCCATTGATATAACAATACCTAATATTGAGAAGGCTGGTTACTCGGTATTAGAAAAGATTCCACAACATTTCTGTTTCTGCTATATTTTCCGGCATTATAAGACAACTTTTAGAGAGCAAAATTTACAGCCAAAACAAGTAGGTCGACATATAGAACCAAGACAACTTTGGAGGGCCAAAATTTCTATGTGAAATGCAGCAGGATTTCGAAAGATTGAAATGATGTTCAAATGTTTACACTTAAATACTATGTCGGCTTGTATGCCGGAAAATAGGGTAAATATCTTAGGCAAGTTTTTTTATTCTTTAATATTTTAGAATTTTGTAGGTAAGATTGCAAATTTCTTGGAAAACTTTATTTTTAGAGATGAAACATATTTTACAAGCATCTCTCTCATGCTACGAAAGTGTTGCCTTCCCAAATAATCTTGCCATGATATAAAATTCCATAAATCAAAATCTACTTTTCCATTGGATGTGGAAGTTAATGGAAAATATGTTCTATGTTATGGAATTTGGCGTTACAGCAAGATTTTCCAGAACACAACACTTTTGAAACATGGGAGCTATAAGTAAAATACATCTACACTATGTTTCAATCAACCTCATCTCTCATTATCATCATCAGGCATTTTATTATTATCACAAGTCTATTAACTCTGTCTAATCCCCTCTCTCCATATTCTCTCTGATAGTCAAATTCTTGCACCTTGACGGTACACCCTTACACCCCATCAACACCATCTCTTTTCTCTCCTCCCAAGTAGGGGTCACCATGTATTTCCTCTAAAATAAAACACTTGTTTCTCTCCTCTTAACACCTGGCCCAAAGCCACCTCCCAGAATACAACAGTCCCACTCAGTCGAGGGGTTCCCTGTCTTGTGAGATACTTAGGGACCTCACTAGTGCCAATGCCACATAAAAAGTATCTAGCACTGTCTGTGCTTTGGTCGGTGTTAGGAAGAAGGGAATCCAGCTGTAGAAACCATGCCAAAGTAGACACAGGAGCTTGATGCAGTTCTCTGGCCCATCGGATCTTATCAAACAGTCCAACCCTGCCAGTATGGAAGATGGACATTAAATGATAACGATGATGATGATACATATATATATATAATGTAGGATAAAATTTTTTTCGAAAAAAAAAAATTTTTATCAATGGCCAGCATATTAAAAAATGCCTTTAAAGGTTAAAATTATAAACAACTTATAAATAAGGGCAAACAAAAAAATTTCTAATGCCAAATATGCCGAAAATTGGACATATTGTCTATTACCATATGATTATATGGCATATTCAGCATATTTGGCATTAGAAATTTTTTCATTTGACCTTATTTATAAGTTGTTTATATATATATATATATAAACACACACATAGATATATGTGTGTGTGTATGTATGATGGTCCCAGACGGAATTTCAATTATAAACCTTTATTTCCAAACTAAGAGAAAGGTTACTGATACAAGTACACCACAATCCTTAGTTAGAAATAACAACTTCAGAGGCTGCATTCAAACTTGGAGAATAAAACATTTGATGATGATTAGAGATCAAAACCAACTGAAACATAGTGAAGTTATCGATATTGAGGACAAAAAAATATTTTGTCTTCTAAGACGAGAAGAAATTGAAAACTTTAGAATAATCTAATATCTGTCTCCATTATCCAAATTTATCAAACCTTCCATTGCTTGTTTGTTTTTTTTTGTTGTTGTCTGGTTTTGGTTGTGGTTGTTATTGTCATTGTGGTTGTTGTTATTATTATTATTATTATTATGATTATTTCTGCTTCATTCTTTAACATTCATTACAGACCTTACTATGTGGAAGTTGCAACTTTAAGTTTTTAGCATTCTTTTTGTCTACGATAGACTGCTGTACTTCCTGCCCGTCAGTATTGCTGTCGGCGGGGCATGCTTGTGGATCGCTCTCGCTGGCTTCCGAGCTGTTACAAGGAACGGTGGGACACGTCTCCTTGGGAACATTACACTGATTTTTTTGTACGCCAACTCGAAGATCGGCAGTGTTTTTGCACTGAGCGACGGGGACTGTCGGGGCTGACATTCTCGCCTGCCTTTTGGCACGTGCTTTTGTCATGGTCAGTGTTGTTGATGTAGTTGTTGTTGTTTTGGTGTTGGTGTGGTTGAAATGCATGGGGTTCTTGTTGCTAGGTAAGGGAATGGCAGTCATTGGGCATTTAGTTTGGAATGGTGAGGGTGTGTCGAGACGAGTATTCCGAGATGGACTTAGATACCCCTTACGTCGGAGGATTGCTTTAAACAATTTCGCTTCGTTCCTGTGGATGGGTGGCTGAAATGGAAATTACTGGAAATGAAAAGAAAAAATAAACACTAATAACGCAACAGAGTTATTAATTGGCAAATTAACTACTGAGATTTTTAATCTAATTTAGATCAGATATTATTTAATTAGCACCAATTTGAGATGGAGAAGAGCAACAGGAATTACACCAACTAATTAGGTAACATAGGTGTCCATGAAGTTACACGTATCCTCCAGCGAGCTTGTTGTTTCTTTTCTGCTCCAAATTGCTAAGGATTATAAAAATCTTTATCAGGAAGACAGACGTAACATAGATGTATTGTTGAAAAGCCGGAAGCTGAAGCTTTTCCGTCCAAGAAAAAAAAATCCCTTTATAAATATATTGCATTAAAAAACACAATATTAAGACACAGACATGGCTGTGCGGTAAGAAGCTTGCTTCCAAGCCTCATGGTTCTACGTTCAATCCCACTGCATGGCATCTTAGGCATGTGTCTTCTGCTATAACCTCAGGCTGACCAAAGCCTTGGGAGTGGATTTGGTAGCTGGAAAATGAAAGAAGCTGATTGTGTGTGTGTATGTGTGTGCACATGCGGATGTCTGTTCCCCACACTGCTTGACAACTGGTCCCAGTAATATAGTGATTTGGCGAAAGAATAAGCACCTAGCTAAAAATAAATAAGCATTGGGATCGATGTGGGTGACTAAAAAAATTCGGGACGGTGCCCCAGCATGACCACAGTCCAATGACAGAAATGAGTAAAAGAGAAAAGATACACTTCAGAACTAATTGTCTTAAAAACACAGAAAAGGGATTTTTCCCAAATGATAAACTGCAACTTGTAGTTTTTTTACAATACAAAAACATTATGTTATACAGACAAAGGTACTCCAGAGATGGTTCTACTGCGTAATTAAAATTTTATCTAACGAATTATAATGTCTAATATTAGAGTTCAGAACTAATTGTCTTAAAAACACAGAAAAGGGATTTTTCCCAAATGATAAACTGCAACTTGTAGTTTTTTTACAATACAAAAACATTATGTTATACAGACAAAGGTACTCCAGAGATGGTTCTACTGCGTAATTAAAATTTTATCTAACGAATTATAATGTCTAATATTAGAGTTATAAGTGTCTAAGATAAATCAACAAATATGCCGTGGTTCTACTTTGTTATGTACTAAACGGCTGTTAGGTGGAACGGTTAATCTATGAATAATGAAATACAGCATTTCCAAGATGAAAGCCAAGCAAGAGCTGTGAGGTTTTGTGCATTAGCAATTTGAAACCTGCTAATCTCTTTTTGGTGATGCACAATTTGAATATATCTCAATATGAAACATGCTCAGAGAGAGAGAGAGAGAGAGAGAGATGACAGACAGACAGACAGATCAGGAAACTAGATATTGTTTCCTATGGCTGGGCTAAGCTGAAATGAGCTGAGCCATGCAAGAACAGGAAGATAATTCTAGATAGTTTGAAGAGCAGAATAAATACCACGAGATAGAAAAATAGAAGAGAATTCTGATAGAAGAATTTTCTGGGAAGAATTTTCCATTGAAGAGAGAAAAGAAAGAAAACATTTGTTGTCATCTTCTCTTCCCAATGGAATGTTTCCGTCATAAACATTGAACAAAATAAGATTCCATGGGCTAAATTTGTGAACTATATATTGCTGGTAAAGACAATAAGCAGTTTCCTTTAATTTTACTGTTTTATAACAGAAAAAAAAAAAACCCCAAAAAATTCTTGGAGCACCAAAGAGTTTTTATACATTTTACTAATTCCCCCTTAAGTGTTTTATCCAAAGAAAAAGAAATTCCAAGTGGAAAAAGGAAGAGGGGCCAGATTGATATGCACTAAACAGTTTAAAAAATAAAAAGGGCAACATGTATAAGAAAGGGGATCTCAAGCAAGAGAGAGTTGTTGGAAGAGAGGATTGGGAACAGTATTTGATGCAGGGTTCAAAAGGGACAAATGAAACACTGTTGAAAGGGGGCAGTGTCAAAATAAATTTGGATACTTTATAGCTTTACTGAACTAAACAAAACCCCTTCACATTCCAAGCTAAACCTTTATGTCACCATATTTTTGATGTGATATACAGTCTTTGTTTTAATTCATTTTGAAAATACTGAAGATGACAGTAAAATAACTCAGCCATTAGAAAAGTTGATGTTTGGAAGTTTCCATGGTAGGTTGTAGTTCAGATCACTTCAAAAAACAGGGGGTTTCTGTCATGGAATGAAGGGCAGTCTTTGGCAAAAGAGTCAAATACCTTAAGGTTTAACTTTACCTTTTGATCCATCAGAAATTATTAAGACAAGGAATATCAGTGATGCGCAGGGGAGGGAGGGGGTACAGGTTCAATCAGTAATCTGCGTGGCCTAGATGGAGCTTAACCCAGTGTGCATGGTATATAAGCGATTGAAATACCCCCTCCCCTATGTGAATGGGATGCCGGGTCTGTTGTAGGGTTAACCACATCCCACTTAATACTGGGACCCACTCACAGCTGAGTGGACAGCATATTAATAAGGCCAATGTTTACATGGATGGATTGTTCCACCAACTTATAAAGCAATTGACTATGAAAGTGGTGAGTTAACAAGGGAGTCTGAATGCAGCTACCTGATCTGCAAGAAACAACAGCCAAATATCTCTCAAACTATACCATACTGTGTAACAAGAAGGACGCTAGGGATTTTTGTAGTGTGGGGTACACCTGGGACTTGGGTCTGTCATGAGCCCTAGCACTTGTAAAGCCAGAGCTTCAGTTTGTTTGTGATTGAGACCACAAAGACTTCCTCTAGAACACCGGTCCATTGCAGGGTCAACTTCCCAGCTATTGTTCCACCCCATTCACAGCTGAGTGGGGTGGGGTCACACGAAATTAAGAGTTTTGCTCAAGAACACAACACACCACCCACTTCAGGATTTGAAAGCACAATCTTACAATCGTTAGTGCAACACCTAGCCACTGGGCCATACACTTTCACTGATCAATGAAAAGAAAAAAAAAAAACCTGGATGTGACTGACCTCCTAAAGATAAACTGATTAGCAAATTAATTTCATTAAAAGTTCCCATCTCTGTTTCACAATTTGCCTCTTCAATTACAATCAGTCAACCATGTGACCCAGTTTCAAAAAAACATTTTTTTTGTTTTCATTTGGTTTCATATAGAATGCTATGTGGCAGAAAACCCTCCCATTGGTGTGGTGCTTGTAGAGTTAGGCAGATGGTAACAGTGCCTTCATGTAGTTAGCATTTTACCATTTTTTAAAAAAACATTTTTTTTTTTTACAGTTACAAATCATGGTTGAAACTGATGCATATTATGTGTTTGCAGTGGAAATGTTTGTCAATCTATAAAATGTGGGATCTTTTTTGGCCGCACCCTGAACTTTGGAACCATGCTGATGTAATATAATACAGTTGGTTTCTGGTTACCCCAATGACACAATAAAAACCAATGCGAAATTCATGTAAACATTAGAAGTAATCAGACTTTATAACGACAAGGATATGGACTTTCTTCATTTTTTTTTTAAGAATGTGTTTCCTGAATGATCTTTTATGTCTACTTGTTTCAGTCATTGGACTATGGCCATGCTGGGGCATCAACTTCAAGGGTTTAGTCCAGTGGTTCTCAACCAGGGTCCAAATGGCCCTTAGGGTTCCAGATAAGATTTTGTTGTTAAAATTTAATATTTTAACAATTTTTAAAAATAAAATTCCTACAAATATTTAATTCCCAAAACATAATATGATACTTTTGAACATTGAATGGCTAAGAGGGTCTGAGTAAAAAAGGAATCAAAGGGGCCCACAGGTGTAAAAAAAAAAGGGGGGTTGGGAAACATTGGTTTAGATGAACAAATTAGTCCCAACATTTATTTTATTAAAGTCTAGTACTTATTCTATCAGCCTCTTTTGCTGAACAGCTAAGTTATAGGGATGTAAACAAGCTAACACCAGTTATCAAGTGGTGGATGGAACATACACACACATACACATGACAGGCTTTCATACAGTTTCCATCTACCAAATCCACTCTGAAGGCATTGGTTGGCCTTTTTGAAAACAATCTGCCTGAAACTGCTCTTAGTTCTATGATAAAAGTTCCTTGTTTTAAAAACCAAAGCCTTCTGAGAATTTCATATTAGTTTATGTTCTAAACACCAGTTTGATAATAACAAAGTTATTTCACTAAATTCTTGGGTAACAAAGGTAGCATATTTCAACAGAAATATAGTAACAAAAAGGTTTGTTGAACCCTGAAAAGATGAAAAGCAAATCTGATCTTGGTGGGATTAGCACTCAGAGTGTAAAAAGTCAGAACAAATACCACCAGGTATTTTAGTCTTACATTCTGACAATTCTCTTAAGTCACTACTTAGATAGCTAAATCGACATATATTTTTCAAATAAATTTCAGTTCTTTTAATATAGAAAAAAATTCTTTTATCTAAATTAAAAATCTATGTTTGTTAATGTCTGTCCTGAACAGTAAACTCTTATTTGTACTTTACAACTCATCATCATCATTTAACGTCCGTTTTCCATGCTAGCATGGATTGGATGGTTCGACCAGGGTCTGGCAAGCCATGGAGGCTGCACCAGGCTCTAGCCTGATTTGGCAGTGTTTCTACAGCTGGATGCCCTTCCTAACGCCAACCACTCCATGAGTGTAGCGGGTATTTTTTTACGTGCCCCCGGCACAGGAGCCATGAGAGTTTTACAGAAGATAATCATCATCATTATTATTATTATTATTATTATTGTGGACTGGCACAATACCTTGCAGAGTTTGTCCCCCTCTCTTTATATTCCGAGTTCAAATCCCACCAAGGCCAAGTCTGACCTTTCACCCTTTCTGGGGGTGTCAATAAAATAAAGTATCGGTCAAGTACTGGAGTCAATGTAATCAACTTAGACCCCACTTCCCCTCACAATTGCTGGCCTTGTACCTACATGGTTATTATTCTAACTGTTGCTGCTGTTCCTAGTCTCAACCAGAGACCTCAACTAACAGCAAGTTGACTATTTCACAGTGACGGTTATTTAGCATTAATAATAATAGACTGCAGGGGAGAAAATAAGACCAAATACTGAGAATTAAGATTTTGTTTGTTATTATTATTATCATTATTATTATTATTATTACTATTAGTGGTAAGTGAAGTAGGAGGTAAGATACATTCCAAATGGAGCAGGTCTAAGGCCAAGTATTTGGTCTGTGCTATTTAAACAATCTTGAGAAAAGCATGAACACCACACGTATTCATTTACTTCTTTCATAAATTCAAGGCATCCATCAGTCTATATAAGAAATCAAATGTTCATTTGCCTGTCTTATAAATGTGATGCTGTTTCAAGCTTGTTTCATATCAATGTGGTTCTAACTGAAGCTAAATTGTTTTAGGGATCTTTTCTGTTTGAACGGCAGTGTTTTTAAAATAATTTCCACGTAACTAAACACTTTTAAACTTCGTATACTGATAGAATGTGTTTATAAAACATCTTTTTTCTCTTGGCTTTATTGAGAAAATTCTATAGTTTGTAAGATATTTGTTGTTTTTTTTTTTCTTCAATTTCTGCAATTTCAACCAATCAATGACGTCTATTGGAGGTGAAAACATTCTGTGCCGTATGAATATGTCCCTCGTTTAAGAAACAGATCGGGTTTATTTACATTTGTGAAGAAAAAAAGATACTCTTTCCCCCCACCCCTACCCCAACCCTAAAACAGATTGAAATGCAATAGATCGATACTAGGGTCATAATTATGGGTGACAATTTCATATGACACTGCTAGAAAAAAACTGTCGTTCAAACCTAAAAGATCCTGTTTTAGTAGTTTTACTACAGAAGAAGAAGAAATAAGGAGCCAAACGATGTCTTTGTTACTTAGTGACTAAAACTACATTATGAAACTTCATGCAAGCCAAAAAAAAAAAATAAATAAATAAATAATGATCATGATAATAATTAATTATAATAAAAATGATAATTAAAAATGTTCTATAAAATGTTATAAACTAATATGTATATAAAATTTAACATGTTTTTCTTCTTCATTGTATATCTATAAATGAATTTGACCAGCTTTTCCATTTTGGATAAAAAAAAAAATACACATGAAATCCCGAAGTTTTGACAATGTGGAATGTGAAAAAAATACTTAAACCTGGAAAATAAAAGCTTAAAAACAAATCTTTTTGTTTTCTTTAAAAATAAACATAAAGCAAACATTAATATGATGACATTCAAGTTTGTAGCACGCACATAAAAAATGTTTTGACGTTCTCAGCAAAGATTATTTTTAAAAAAAATTATAATAGGCCAAGGGAGGTAACTTCTGCATAGACTAATTTCTTTGTAAAATATCACCAACATGTATATATACTCTTTTACTTGTTTCAGTCATTTGACTGCGGCCATGCTGGGGCACCGCCTTTAGTCGAACAAATCGACCCCAGGACTTATTCTTTGGAAGCCTAGTACTTATTCTATCGGTTCTCTTTTGCCGAACCGCTAAGTAACGGGGACGTAAACACACCAGCATCGGTTGTAAAGCGATGTAGGTGGGGACAAACACAGACACACAAACACATGCATATATATATATATATATACATACATACACACACACATATATACGACGAGCTTCTTTCAGTTTCCGTCTACCAAATCCACTTACAAGGCTTTGGTTGGCCCGAGGCTATAGTAGAAGACACTTGCCCAGGGTGCCACGCAGTGGGACTGAACAAGGAACTATGTGGTTCATAAGCAAGCTACTTACCACACAGCCACACCTAATCCTATATACATATAATATATATATATCTTTCATAGCATAAAGACGCATTTCTAAGAAAGAAAAGTCAAGACCAAAACCTCAACCTGAGTCACCAGTCTTCTCCCCAGCTTGGCTAACTGGATACAGTAATGTCTTCTGCTATAGTTAGGGTGCTTTGGCAATGTTTTGTAATGTAGTACCAGATTGCTTAAACCATTTAGCAGCACTTATATTTGTACCTGTTCTATGTTCAAACTGACCAAATCCGGCCTCTCACAGGCACCTATCCTACAACGTCCATTCTAAAACTAAATCGCATCATCAGAATCACAAAGCTAGCAGACAAACACATGACTAATTCAAAACAATGTGAATAAATAAAGGATTACATTTGACAGAATAATCCTTCAACGCGAAACAGTTCATATATATATAAATAGAGTTAATCCAAACATGAAAACACAACAATGTGAGGACGTGGAACAAGTATAGTGTTATTGGACGCTCAGGAAAGGAAAGAAAGAAGGAGGATTTAAAGTTTTGAGTGGAGCTCTTTGTCAGAAACACAGAAAAAGGAAAGATCCAAGGAAGGGAAGACAGAGGAAAAAAAAATCGCCAACGGTATACACGCGGTCACATTACATATATACATATATTGCTAAGGTATAGTGATATCAATAATCTAGTGTTGGAGCTCTATATACACCTGCTTCAGAAAAATGCGTTGGTTGAGTACAAAGCAGTAATAAGAAACTCAGATAAATGCCAAGGGAACAAGGAATTATGGAATCAACTTCATTAGCTTACAGCTGTTTCTGCTATAAGAAGCAATGCACTCATAGTTGAGTGCTTGTGTATCACAATACAGCTTCATTGGAGGACAGGCTTATTGTCTAGAGGTAAGAAGACAGTCATGGACACATGTTTCTGCTTCAATAGGCATCATCAGTATGATAACTATCCTAACATACCTGTAGTAGACAAGAGACATAGACTTATATAAAAAGAGTAGAATACATTTATGGCGGCCCAGGGGTAAGTTGATGATCTGAGAGAAATAACTCAGAATGGCCAGTGGCATGTTTTTGGAATAAGTATAATAATGTCATCTTTTCATTATATTTTTTTTTGCCTCTAAGAATTACCACAGAAAATAGTAACGTGGGAACCAAGATGAAACAAAACTATATACTGTATTGGATGGCACACAACATGCACTTTTCCATAAATTTCTCCCCTCCAAAAAAAGAAAACAAACAAACCCACTATGCTAAAATGGGCCTTCCATAAGCTAATTTTGTCCCTGACATTCACTATTATAGGCTAATTTTAATCCAGACGATCTCTTCTACCAGGCCTGACACTGTAAAATGTCAGTAATACATGGTAACATTTTGTGCTCTTGCTAAGGTACTTTTACCAGATTTTCTAATGTAAAACTACATTACTCTAAATATTATACGGCTTAATGTACTAAACATATTTTACTTGAATAATTGCTGCTGAAATCAGAGTACATCTCTAATATACCTGTGTATCTTTTATGCTACCAAATATGGTACATAGTTTCATAACACTATGTGTTGATGTCATTTACTCAATTTATTTTTCATCAGAATGTAAATTCGATCTAAAGTGTAATATTGCAAGAAATAAAAGAGCAAAACCGTGCTTCCATACCTCTCCGACCAGCATTTCGTATATCAACACACCAAGGCCCCACCAGTCGACGCTACGTGTGTAAGAGGTTTCAGTCAACACTTCGGGCGCCAAGAATTCTGGAGTTCCACAGAAAGTGGTTGTGCGATCGCCAAAGCCCATACCTTCTTTGCACAGACCAAAATCAGCAATCTTTAAGTAGCCCTCATAATCTAAAAGCAAGTTGTCTAATTTCAGATCCCTGTGAAGAACAAAAAGAAAAAGAATTAATGACCGAATCTTTGAGATGGAATACTTCCTATTAAGGTAAGTTTATAATCATCATCATTTAATATCCACCTTCCATTCCCATGCTTGCATAGATCCGATGAATTTTCCTGACGCTTGTTTTCTACAGCCAGAAACCCTCACCAGTGTTCAAGCAAGGTAATGTTTTCCCATGACCAGATAGGTTTTCTTTTTAAAAACCAGAAATAAAACAACCCCACTTGTACGATAGTGATGCTCATTAATAAGCATCACATAGTGATGGTGCTCTGTAAAAGACGTCCAATACACTCTGTAAAGTGGTTGGCATTAGAAAGGGCATCCAGCTGTGGATACCAAGCCAAAACACTACGGAACCTGGCACAGTCCCTGGCCTTGCCAGTTCCTGTCAAGCCGTCCAACCCATGCCAGCATGGAAAATAGATGTTAAATAATAATAATAATAATAATGAAATTATTGTATACAGTGCTCAGGTGCACCGCAACTTGTCAAAAAGTGCATATAAAGCATATGCAGTAATGTACAAATGTCTGGAAAGCGAACAATGTATGAGTCAGATACATGCTTGCATGTGTATGGAAGGGAGAAAATCAGGTGTAGTGTTGGCGAATCTCAGGAAGCATGGAAGTTTTGAAGGATGCAGTGCTCCGACAACTAACATCTGATGCCGGCAGTTTGTTCCATGCTTCAGCAACTCTTAGCGTGAAAAAATGTTTCTGAAAGTCATGGGAGCTGTGCTGTTTTCTGACTTTGTAAACATGTCCACGGGTGTTAGACAGGTGGAGTTTGAAAAGGTGCTCAGAGTTATTGTTTGTAAGATGGTTAATAATTTTATAATAATTAAATGATGATGATGCCACGATATCAAGACAAGAGTGTCCACATGCACGCACACACTCACACATCATCATCATCATCCATCATCACATCTAACATCCATGTTAGGTCTTGGAACAGTACTTATATTATACATGTGTCAAAGAAAAAAATATTTCAAATTCATTTTTAAAAAAGAAGGAAAACAAAGAACAAGAAAACAAGACAGGTAAAGTGACGTTTCTGAATTTACCTGTATACAATATTGTGTTCATGTAAATATTGTAGACCAAGTACCACGCATGCTGCATAGAAAACTGTCCTTGGTTCACTGAAAACGTCGCTATGGATGTGCATCATCAAGTCGCCACCGCATGCATACTCCATTACAAATATCACATGTTGCTAAAGAAGTAAGAGAATAACTACGTTTAAGTAGGCATCAACTGACGAATATAGCAAAGACAACATATAAGTATTTATATAAGTATAAGTATTTATTTATTGTGAATGGCAATTAATAAAAACAAAAACCAAAAGACAACACAGGAGGGCCAAGGTTTAATAAATATTGTAGTAGTTTGACCCTTTCGTTACTGTATTTATTTTGAGATGCTCTGTGTTTCTTTCAATTATTTTAAATATAACAAAGAATTTAGTAAAATAACTTAGTTACTATTAAGCTAGTGTTTGGAACATAAATATTGACTAAGGGTTGGTGGAATATTTGAATTCAAAACTTAGGAAAACAAGACATTTTACCACAGAGCCAGAGCCGGTTTCGGCCGGGTTAGTAACAAAAGGGTTAATGCTTAGAAAGAAAAGGAAGAGTTTATACACACACACATTAATCTAAGCATATTGTATTATAAATCCATTACTGTCAATCTTATGGACTGGTTTTGCAACAGATATCAGGTAACTGTGGTTGTGCAATACACATGCTCTTCAGAGATGGCAGGTGTGGAAAAAATATAGCAACTCTTTTGCTATTCTTTGTTCCTTCCATACCTGCTTCTAAATCCTGAGCCTAATGTTCTGTGGAAAACCAACTTGGTAAGATCAGCTGAAGTTTTTTTTTTTTTTTTTACAGAATTGTATACTTTGATTAATATATCCATTCTATAGGAGTACCTGTTGTTCTTGAGATTCTTAGATGACTCTATACAAACACACACACATACTCTTTACTCTTTTACTTGTTTCAGTCATTTGACTGCGGCCATGCTGGAGCACTGCTTTTGGTTGAGCAAATTGACCCCGGAACTTATTCTTTGTAAGCCCAGTACTTATTCTATCGGTCTCTTTTGCCGAACTGCTAAGTTACGGGGATGTAAACACACCAGCATCAGTTGTCAAGTAATGCTAGGGGGACAAACACTGACACACAAACAAACACACACACATATCGTTTAACGTCCGCTTTCCATGCTAGCATATATATATATACACACACACATATATACGATAGGCTTCTTTCAGTTTCTGTCTACCAAATCCACTCACAAGGCATTGGTCGGCCCGGGGCTATAGCAGAAGACACTTGCCCAAGATGCCATGCAGTGGGACTGAACCCAGAACCATGTGGTTGGTAAGCAAGCTACTTACCACACATCCACTCCTACGCATATATATATAAAGCACTCACCTTTGTTTGGAAACAAGCAAAGAGGTTCACTAAGAAAGGATGTTTTGTGGAATTGATAACTTCGAATATTCTTCTCTCTGACATTAAACTCTCCACCTCATCTCTCTGGATAATGTCGGTTTTCTTCAGCGCTTTCAGTGCGTAATAGTCACCAGAGGTTTTATATTCTGCTAGAATGACCTGCAAACGGTAAAATAAAAATAACTGAATTCTCTCTGAGTGGATGAGCCTTGCATGGAAGAATTGTTTCTTTATTACCCACAAGGGGCTAAACATAGAGGGGACAAACAAGGACAAACGGATTAAGTCAATTACATCGACACCAGTGTGTAACTGGTACTTAATTTATCGACCCCGAAAGGATGAAAGGCAAAGTCAACCTCGGCGGAATTTGAACTCAAAATGTAACGGCAGACGAAATACTGCTATGCATTTCACCTGGCGTGCTAACGTTTCTGCCAGCTCGCTGAAAAGAAGAATGACAGAAACTAAAGGAAGAACACAACAGACACTGTGTCAATAAAGAAATTTCTATAGGGGATGGTTTAATACCCATCCAATTCATGCTCCCTAATGTCTAGGAAAAAGAAATGACACATCAGACAACACAGACCCAAAATGAGATGTTTTAGCACAATCCATTTTAATGCTGCCTTTCTGATTTGATACTGACTTATTTGACATCAGATGTTTTAGTGTCTCTCTCTCTCTCCACACCTGATGATCACCTGCGCAGGTTGTTCAGCAAGAAGCTGCAGAACTGTCTTTCTCAGACTTGAGATACTACCAAAAAGAGAGAAAGGGTATCTCTGTCTGTCTGACTGTCTGTGTGTGCATATTAAATAGGATGTCAATATAAGGGTAGACACAAACACACACGACAGGTTTCTTTCAAAAGCCATCGACCAAATCCACACAAAAGACTGCAACAGAAGACACCTGCCCAGGGTGCCATGCAGTGGCACTGAACCCAAGACCACATGGCTTTTTAACCACACAGCTTACTTTAGTTTTCCCATGTGTTTCTCCATCTTATTCCAACCCATTAAAAGAGAAACTATATTCAAAACCCTAATACAAAAAGTTACTACAACCAATCTGAATTTACAGCAAGACATATACTTACTTTACCAAAGTGGCCTCGTCCAAGTACACTTATCGGCCTAAACTGTGACATTTTAACTTCTTGATGGTTGTAACTGAAGAAGAGAAAAACAGAAATAAAAGAAACAAGGAAATCTTTTATGAAATCAATAAAGGAAATGAAAATACTGTTGTAAGAAGAGATATTCATTTCAATAGGGTCCTCATTTGACATGTTAGGAGACAAGGGGTTAAAATATGAGAGAAGGGGACCAGAGCAGAGCGAGTTTCTTCTTTGCAAAGGAGCTGTATAACTACTCACATGTATAATAAAAAGTTTTTCTAATTTCTTTTATTTTTTTTAACGGTAAAACAGTTACCATTTATCTTTTACTTGTTTCAGTCACTGGACTGTGGCCATGCTGGAGCACTGCCTTAAGGAGTTTCTAGTCAAACAAATTGACTCCAGCACTTGTTAGTTTTCAAGTGTGGTACTTATTCTATTGATCTCTTTTGCCAAACCACAAAGTCACAGGGACATAAACACACCAACACTGGTTGTCAAGTTGTAGTGGGGGACAAAAACACACACATGACAGTTTCTTTAAGTTTCCATCTACCAAATCCACTCACAAGGCTTTGGTTGGCCAAAGGTTATAATAGAAGACAAATGCCCAAAGTGGCACACAGTGGGACTGAACCTAAAACCATGTGCTTGGGAAGCAAGCTTCTTATCACACAGCCACGCCCATGCCTGCTGTTTTATATTAAAAACAAAACAAAAAAAAACTTTCCACATGAAGTTCATTTGTTTTGTTCAACATCTTTTCCCATGTTAGCATGGCTTAGATGGGAAGAAATACAGACAGGACTGTTCACAGCTGAATGCATTTACTGCTATCAACCCATACAAACCTCTTTCAAGAAAGGGAGTTTCCATTCCAGAAGAATTTTTGAGAATTAAAACAGGGAAAGAGAATGTATTATTGTGAAGGGAATATAGTCACGAATCAGTTAAGCACCTCCTGAAATCATCATCGTCGTCATCATTTAATCCCCTTTTCCATGTTGGCATGGGTTGGACCATTTTGACAAGAACAGACAACCCCAAGGGCTGCACCAGATTTTATCCCTGCTTTGGCAAGGTTTCTAATGCTGGATGCTCTTCCTAACACCAACCACTTAAGCATGTACTGGGTGCTTTTTATGTGACACGAGCACCAGTAAAATCACCAAGTACCCACAAGATAAGACCCCACAACTGAGCTGGGGTATAGAACGGAAGGATAAGAAATTATACTGGAGAGACAAGGAGCAGGTGTGTTACTGAAGAGGTGAATACATGGCACAGAGGGAGAGAGAGATGAGGTCCAGATACAATATGAACATGAGAGAGAACAGGATAGGAGAGCAGAAAAAGAGTATGCGTAGGTAAATGTATGAGTGAAAATAGTGTGAGAGATGATTAGAGACAGGAAAGGAGTTGGATGAAGAGAAAAATACATACTCTGGTGATGTCGGTGAAGAAACTGGTGTTTTTTCCTTTACTGGGCTATCTAAGAAGGGTGGAGTTTTTCTGTTAAGGGTCGGGACTTCTGTATCTTCCAAATCAATGACTGAGTTGTCAGAGATTAAATCATCAGGAAGGAAGTTAAATGAAGATAACACAGCCTGTAGGAAAGAAAACAAAACAATCAGTACATTTCCTTAATCGATGCAATGCACGATTAATACAATTTAATATGCACACACACACACACACACACACACACACACATGTATATATGTGTGAGTGAGTGTATACACACACACACACATGTATATATGTGTGAGTGAGTGTATACACACACACACACACACACACATATGTTAAACTGAAGAATAACTCAGTACATTTTATTTCTAGAGTACACATTTATCATACTTTTAAAAGAAGATGGGTGATAATGACTTTGAAGTTTTGGCCTGCTCAACAGTCCGACAAAGGTCAACAGACCAAACCTTCAAAGTCAGTGTGACTTGCATTCTTGTAAAGGGGTAAAGACCCCCTTCGGTCATGAATGACCATGGGATTGCACCTAGAAAGTTACCCTCCTAGACACAAGTCCGGGCAAGGTTGTTTATGGAAGACCAGCAGTCGCCCATGCATACCGGCCTCCCCTCTCCACGCCACCAGTGTTATCCAAGGGAAAGACAAAGGTCGATATAGCTTGGAACCAGTGACGTCGCAACTCATTTCTACAGCTGAGTGAACTGAAGCAACGTGAAATAAAGTGCCTTGCTCAAGAACACAACACGCAGCCTGGTCCGGGATTCAAGCTCAAAACTAAATTAATATGATACACATATAATACATATACAAACATATATGTACACACACACATCAATCATTATCATTTAACATCTGTTTGCTATGCCGACATGGATTGGACAGTTTGACAAGATCCGTCAGACTGTGTCTGCTCTGGCATGGTTTCTATGACTGGATTCCCTTTCTATTGCCAACCATTTCAGTGTATACAGAGTGCTTTATCATGGAGCCAGTACTAGTGGGGTTGACACGTATGCATGTGTGTGGACAGAGAAAGCACCTCAAGAACACACCCAGAGCCTCACTGAAGAGCTTTCAGATCAATCCTAACACCTGAGAAACATAAAACTGCCCTGTTTGGGGCGAAGCTGCACCAACAGAAGAGAATTGCAGAGGCACAAAAGAAAACATCATCATCATCATCGTTTAACGTCCGCTCTCCATGCTAGCATGGGTTAGACGATTTTGACCGAGGGCTGGCGAACGAGATGGCTGCACGAGGCTCCAATCTTGATTTGGCAGAGTTTCTACAGCTGGATGCCCTTCCTAACGTCAACCACTCCGAAAGTGTAGTGGGTGCTTTTTGCGTGCCAGTCAGGCGGTACTGGCAACGACCTCACTTGAATCCTTTTACACATGCCGCCAGCACAAGTCCCGATCCGACTCCTTGCCTTCACTCCCAACAGACCACCAATGCCTGACCTGCAGCAAACACCTTTTGAGCACACATCAGACTGACTGGCCACAGCTGGACACACTGTGACCTGTCCTCCCATAGGATATCCTTGGTGAGAGACAAACTGCTAATAAGAACCTTTTGGCTACAATTTGTTGTTGCTTGTTCCTTCTCGAGCCATGCCTGGCTCATAAGGGCCGGTTTCCCGGTTTCTTGGCATATGGGTTCCCCACCTGGATGCAGGTGAGCTGCAAGATGCAGGAGGAAAGAGTGAAAGAAAGTTGTGGCGAAAGAGTCAGCAGAAGTTTCGCCATTACCTTCTGCTGGAGCTGAGGTGTTTCACTCATAAACACACACATCGCCCGGTCTGAGATTCGAACCCGCAATCCCTTGACCACGAGTCTGCTGCTCTAACCACTAGGCCATGTGCCTCCACTTTTGGCTACAATCCAAGCGTAGTGTGCACGTGTGAGTATGCTCACACACACATTAGAAATCATAAATGCAGACTGTTTCTCCAAGACAAAAACATGTAAAAAAGATTGGACAAACCAGATTTTCATTTCTTCAAATTATAAAACAAAACCCAAAAATCCTTACCTCAATCTCTTTTATTGGTGAAACTGGTTTCTGTGGGGTGGTGACAACTTCCGTGGGAGCAGGTGTTGTCTCTGGTTCTTTTTCTTGTGATGATGGCAATGGTGAAAACTCCAACTGATGAATTGGAGGACCACGATCTTGAGCAAGAATGCCTCCTGCAAAACAATACCATTTTGGAATTTTGACAATGTTGTTTTAAAATAAATCTTTATTTCTTTTTAAGAGACTTGAACACAAACGAAGCCATAAATAAATAATACCTTTTGCTTCATTCAGTCACTGGACTGTGGCCATGATGGGGCATCATCTTGAAGGGTTTGCTTCGACTATTACTTATGAACCCCTTTGATTCCTATTCTACTCGGGTGGACCCTCATATCCATTTGATGTTTAAAAAGTCCTTTTATACCCTTATAATTAAATATTAGGAACTGCAGAAAAAACTGTCAAAATATTTTGTGTATTGTTGGAATATAACCAACTTATTGCAAATAAATGTTAACAACAAAATCTTATGTGAACCTGAAGGGTCATGTGAACATGAAGATCTATGTGGACCTGAAGGATCAATGTGGACTCTGGTTCAGAACCACTTTAATCAAATTGATCTTATACTTATTTGTTTTCAGAAAGTATATCACTTATTGAATAAATGTAGCCCTAGGATGGCAAATAAATGGAATTGCCTGTAGAAATCCAACCCCATGACTGCAGGGCGGGTTTGCACATGGTGGAGTTCATGGGACCAGTACAACCATGTTGCTACTGATACAAGGTTCCAGAATCCTACAGGTGGGATTCAGATATATTGTCATCCCTGTCACAACTTTGCTCAACCGAATTACAATCTAATTAGAAAGGGACGGATTAAAAACATAAAAATTTTACATACAAGTGCGGCTGTGTAGTAAGAAGCTTGCTTTCCAATCACATGGTTTCCGGTTCAATCCTACGGCATGGCACTTTGGGCAAGTGTCTTCTACTATAGCTCTGGGCTGACCTGTACCTTGCAAGCGAGTGAATTTTGTAGGTAGAAACTTAAAGAACCCCATCGTATGGGTATATATATGTGTGTGTGTGTTGTGTGGCTTTGACCCCACAACTGCTTGACCACTGGTGCTGGTGTGTTTAAATTCCTGTAACAATTGGCAAAAAGAGTCCAATCCATTCAACTAAAATTTCTTTAAGCCGGTGCCCCAGCATGGTCGCAGACAAATGACTGGAACAAATGATAAAAGATGGAGGGTACTAAATCTGACCGCAGAACTGTTTCATGGAAATAATGCCAGGTCAGTTGCTTCAAAAATGAAGTAGCAACCAAGTATCGAATAAAGCTAAAGTATGAGAGGAGATGATGAACAAAAGTTGTGTCAGACGTCATAACAAGGTACATAACTCTGCTAGTAACACTTCATTTCAAGCAACAAGGCAATGGAACATTTCATATAAAAACAGCCCACCTCACTCATTGCTAATATGGAAAAAATGGGAGTAAAATATAATCTTCTCCGTACTTCTCTTCTATCCTTCCTGACACATAAGCCACAATCTAAAATTAACAAACACATCATTGTCCAAGGTATTTCTTTCCAATATTTTGGGTTTTTCTTTTATATCATTCACTTATAAACCAACAATAACACTTTTTGTTGTTAGATTCCAAACCCTGACTCTGGGGATGGTACTATGGTACCCTACATTAGCTCTGGGTACCATCTTTCTGAGTTTTCAAGGCATCAAAATTTGCTACGGTTATGAAACGACTTACCTGGTTTAGCAGTAGGTGGGCTGTACACACCACCTTCACCACAGTTTGGAGGTAAAGATGGGAAAGCACGTTTCATAAGTCGACCCCAAGTTGCAACATTGATGTTCATTTGACCAGGTCGTAAGAAAGTTTTTCCTACAATTCAAGAAAGAAAGCATGACACAATTGAAAAAAAAAAACATGTAATATACAAAGATCATTATGTTATAATTTAACTCTTTTGTTATGTTTTTTTTAATGTATTATATATTTCTTTACTACCCACAAGGGGCTAAACATAGAGGGGACAAACAAGGAATTAAGTCGATTACATTGACCCCAGTGCGAAACTGGTACGTTATTTATCGACCCTGAAAGGAAGAAAGGCAAAGTCGACCTCGGCGGAATTTGAACTCAGAACGTAATGACAGACGAAGTACCACTAGGCGTTTCGCCCGGTGCGTTAATGTTTCTGCCAGCTTGCCGTCCACTTAATGTATTATATTACCACCTACCACCTCCACTGTTTGTTGTTCTTTCACACCTTCATGAATCTACTGACCAACCCACTTTTGGAATCAGTTTACTGCTCCAATTTACTCTTCATCCATATTCTTGTAACTTGAGGGTAAATACCTATTTCTTTACTACCCACAAGGGGCTAAACATAGAGGGGACAAACAAGGACAGACAAACGGATTAAGTCGATTATATCGACCCCAGTGCATAACTGGTACTTATTTAATTGACCCCGAAAGGATGAAAGGCAAAGTGGACCTCATCGGAATTTGAACTCAGAACGTAGCGGCAGACGAAATACCGCTAAGCATTTCGCCTGGATTGCTAACGATTTTGCCAGCTCGCCTTGAGGGTATATGCCATACTTCATCTCCACCATCATTTCTCCCATTCCTGCTGGGAGTAGTCATGTATCTCTTCTACAGTAAGACACCTGTTCCTGTCCATCTTTCACATTTTGGCCTCTCTACATCAAACCCAATACCACCTCCCTCAATACTGCACCCCCACTGTCAAAGGGACTTGTCTTGTGAGTTACATGGTGACCACACTAGTGCTGGTGCCACAAAAAAGCACCCAATACACTGTATGAACTGGTAAGCTTTAGAATGGTTATCCAGTCATAGAAACCCTGCCAAAGCAGGCATAAGGGACCAATGCACCCTTCAGGCTAGCTGGATCCTGTTGAACTGCCCACTTCATGTGAACACAGAAAACAGACAATAAATGATCATTTCTAGTGAAATATGAGACCCTTGTTTCAATTAATTTTGAAAATAATGAAGAATTTAGTAAAATAACTTTGTCATTATGTTATGAACATAAATAAATATGGGATTTTGGTGAAAGGTTTTAATTCAGATGCTTTTAAAACAAGAAGTCTGTATCATAGAACAAAGGCCGGCCTCAGGAAAGTTGGTATCAAAAGGGTTAAGATCATTCAATGTTGCTTAAATATGCAAATATTTACCATATTTTTTTTAAAAGAATCCCTTTTAATAAATTGATAATTTTACAAAATCTGAGCAGTTTTGTGTTCCACAAAGGGAAGAAAATCCTGGAGTTTCTTCTCCAATCTTAGACCAAAACAACAAAAAAAAAGCCATTAGAAGACCAGACCACATTCAACTGATTCCTGTTCACAGAAGCTGCTACTTAGCTTCCTGAGACTAACAAAGTTTTACTTTATTAAATGCAGCAATGTTTCAAAAATTGTTACCTTTATGTTTAGGGAAAATACGACGCTGTCTTTGCAATTTTGGCCTTCTGGGAATAGTTGGATTCAAAAATGTTATCTGGAAATATAAATATAAATATACAAATTCAAAAGTTCTAAATATATACATTTGAGGTATTTCATACATATCATCATCATTTAGGGTCCGTTTTCCATGCTAGCATGGGTTGGACGGTTTAACTGGGGTCTGTGAAGCCGGAAGGCTTCATCAGGCCGTCAGATTTGGCAGTGTTTCTACGGCTGGATGCCCTTCCTAACGCCAACCACTCCGCGAGTGTAGTGGGTGTTTTTTACGTGCCACCTGCACAGGTGCCAGATAGAGCTGGCACAACGGCCACGAACGGATGGTGCTTTTACGTGTCACCGGCACGGGGCCAGCCGAGGCTGGCAACAAACACGAGCGGATGGTGCTTTTATGTGCCACCGACACGGGGCCAGACAGAGCTGGCAAACGGCCACGAACGGACGGTGCTTTTACGTGTCACCGACATATACATACTATATATATACATGTATTAGTTTGTTGATTCACCTATCATCCATTTATTTAAACTGTCATGAGTTATAAACATGTGCAGGGAGGAAATCCCCTGATTTGCTCCCTATACTCAACACACAATGATATGAAAATGTAAGGGTGTATCTTTTTCCGCCTCCGATGAGATTCAACTTCAAAATGTTTTTAATTACACTAATTAGTTTCTAGAGTCTTGAACGGAAACAGCTGTCAGAGATGATGTCCAATTTTGTAATTAATAAATAATTATTAATTTAATCATCTCTATTTTCTGAAATAAATATATATATATATATATATATATATATATCCATCTACTTATACACACATAGAAGGATATCATCATCAAACTTCTTAAACAAATGGTGATTGATGTCTGGGCCATACACACACACACACACACGCATACACATATGTATGTATTACCGTCATCATATTAATGCTCACTTTTCCAGGCTTGCCTGGGTCAGAATTTTACTGACATAGATTTTCCAGAAACAGATACATTTTCTTTCACTAGTCCTTCCCTATTTCTAAGCAAGGTAATATCTCCCCCATGGCCTGGCATATTCTTGTCGATTATTTATTTCTTTATTGCCCACAAGGGGCTAAACACAACGGGGACAAACAAAGGGATTAAGTCTATTACATCGACCTCAGTGCGTAACTGGTACTTTATTTATCAAACCTGAAAGGATGAAAAGCAAAGTCGACCTCGGCGGAATTTGAACTCAGAACGTAACGGCAGACGAAATATGGCTACGCATTTCGCCCGGCATGCTAACGACTCTGCCAGCTCGCCATAGATTATTAGTTATTTGTAGAATATTGAGTTATTTCCCTTCACTGATTTTTGGCTGCTACTGCTAATGATGGTGAGCTTATTATCACAAAGTTTCACTTAATTAACACCAACATAATATACATCAATATATTTATATACATAGAGAGAGAGAGAGAGAGAGAGAGAGAGAGAACATAACATGAAATTTTGATGGTAGGTATTAATTTAGATCACTTTAACCCTTTTGTTACCATATATCTGACAAAATACATTGCCTTAGTTTCAATGAATTTTGAAAAGAATGAAGAATTTGGCAAAATAACTTTGTCATTTATTAAGCTGGTGTGTGAAAATTAAATTTCAAAGAATGTTGATGGAAAATTTTGAATGAAATTATTTTAAAACAGGGGTAGTTTCAGGTAGATTGGTACCAAAAAGGTTAATATGACTTAATAAAATCAAATAAATTATATTTTAGTTGGTAAGGAAGAAATAGAAAAAACAAAAACAAAAATGTTTTTACTTCAGCAAATAAAATTCCTTGCGGTTCTAAATGTATTGCCATGCCGTGTCTTTGATTATCAAGGAAATCTTCAAGTCTTAAAAATTTTATAGCACACATTTGACGCCAGTCTCGCCAGTGAATGGCAATTTCCAGTTCTCGAGACTATAATAAATATATAAAAAAAAACATACGATAAAAATAAAAAATAATCAAATTACAATAATAATAATAATTAATTCTTTTTATTGGCCACAAGGGCTGACAAACATGATTGGAAAACATAAAGGGACAAAAACAGGACGAAAGGTTACAAAAGGTTTTGACCGTTTTTCGAAAGAAAAAAGTCCGTGTAAACAAGCTTTACAACAACGAAAAAATTCAACAATTTATGAAGCTCCCAATAGAGGAGACGCTTCGAAAAAAGAAAAGGTCTCACGTGGAAAAGCCCATAAAAGTCACAGGAGCCTGGTTGAAAGCGGGGTAGAGAGCCCCTTTCTCTTTTTATAATAATAATAATAATAATAATGATTTCAATTTTTGGAACAATTAAGGGCAGGGATAAGTCATTCAGACCAACCCTAGGACTTGATTGGTACTTCATTGTTTCTTTATCTCGAAAAGATGAAAGACGAAGTTGATCTCAGCAGAATTTAAATTCACAACATAGAGCCAGAAGGAATGCTGCTAACCATTTTGTCCAACACACCAGAGATTCAGCCAGCTCACTGCCTTCATAATAAGAGCAATGGTTTTAAATATTGGTATAAGGCCAAGAATTTTAGGGGAGGAATAAGTCAATTACATAAGAGGGGGTGATGAAAAGTTTCTGGCTTTAAGGGGATTGCGAAAGGCCTGGTTGGAGGCCCAACCTTCCGAGTTCTTTTACAGGGCTTAGAAAAACTGAAGGACCACTGCAATAAATGTGTGAATCTAAGAGGGGAATATGTTATTCAAAACCATAATTAACTGATCCTCCTGTATGTTCTTTTACCCAAAACCAGGAACTTTTCAGTCCCATCCCCTCCCAAATAAAAGTACTTGATTGATACTTATTTTATTGGCCCTAAAAGGATGAAGTGCAAAGTCAACCATAATGGAATTTGAACCCAGAACGTAAAGGGCTGGAAGAAATTCTGCAAAGTGTTTTGTCCAACCTGTCTGGACTTGATGTAATTAACCCAACCCTGCACACCAAAATTGCTGGCCTGATGCTTTGACAGGAAGAAAATTATTTTCTTTTGCTATAAGCCACTTTCACGATGGCCTTATATTCAACACTTCACATAATCAGCACAGCACAGCTCAAAACCCAGATGTCTCCCTAATTCCTGCAGTGGTTTTTTTTTGGTTTGTTTCCATTTTTTTTATACATTTATTCCCCAGATTTCATTGCCATACAGGTGTACCTGTGTGGTTAAGAAGCTCACTTCATAAACACAAGGAGTTGGGTTTCAGTCCCACTGTGGAACCATGGCACCAACCAATGTCATGTGTATGGAATTGATGGATTGAAACTGTATGGAAGGTAGCCAAATTTTCTTTTGTGTGTATGTGAGAGAGAAAAAGCAGAATGTCAACATTTTAAGATTTCCCTGGTCACTGTCTAAGCAAAACAGTGACAGGATATTTAAACTTGTTGACATTATGACCAAGCACTCAGCACTTTTGGAAAACAGTGAAATGATTAAAAAAGACAAAAAAAAAACCTAGTTCCCCGAAATGCATAGTTTGGCAACAAGATGGGCATCTTGTATTAAAAAGTTGACTGAAATAAGCCCCAGAATATTGCCTTGGACCCTATCTGCAAAGTTGAGCGTCCCACAAGCTTAAATATACTTTTTTTCTTGAATAAAGCAATCCTGAAATTGGTGGTGGTGGTGGGTCTTTTATGCCATCAAATATGGTAAATATGGTAAAATAATTTTCTTCCTATCAAAGCATCAGGCCAGCAATTTTGATGTGCAGGGTAAATCAGTGCAATAGTTTTTACTGATAATAGTTTCAAATTTTGGCACAAGGCCAGCAGTTTTAGGGGGTGAGTAAATTAATTACATCAACCCCAGCAACATTTGAACTCGGAATGTTAAGTCAGACAAAGTACCGCTAAGCATTTTGCCTGGCCTGCTAACAATTCTGCCCGCTCATCACCCTTAATAGTTTTTACTAATAATGAAGACAAGTCTCAGAGTAGAACTTTACCCTATCTAAGTTGATACTTGTTCTATAATCCCAACACTGTTGGCTACAGGGTTTCCAGGGGGTCTGTCCAACATGCTGGTTATCTAGTTTCATCACAGCCATAACATCATCTGAAATATCAAAAGAGAGAAAAAGAAAGAAAAATCACCATAAGTTACAAGTTTAAAAACTCAACGTTGAAATGTTCAAGGGGAAATATTTTATAATTTAAAAACAAAAAAGATTTAGGGAGAACAAAAAAAAATATAAATTTGGTTCAGGCTTTCATTATCATTTTTAACCCTTTTGTTACCATTAATCTTTTATTACCTGACACAAAGCCCATTTCCCCCCTCAATGCCCTAATTTCCCCCACAAACTCTGTTGAAGGGCCTTGCCTTGCAAGTTACCCAGTGACCTAACTGGTGCTGGTGTCACATAAAAAGCATCCAGTACACTTTGTACAGGGGTTTATGTCAAGAAGGGTATCTAGCTGTAGAAAATACCAAAGCAGAGACATAGGAGCTTGGTCAAGTCTCCGGGCTCACCAGCTCTTGTTGAACCATTCAGCCCCTGCCAGATGTTAAAGGATGATAGTGATGATTATGTTGATGATTTCTTCCCAAAATACACTGCCTTTGTTGCAATTAATTTTGAACATAATGAAGAATTCATTAAGGTAACTCTGGCAATATTAAGCTGGTTTTCTGAAACAAATCAACACAGAGTTTTGATGGAAGGTCTTAATTTAGATTGCTTTGAAGAAGGGGATTTGCATCACGGAACTAGGGGTAGTCTCAGGTGAATTTGTATCAAAAGAGTTAAAGAATATATTTTCAATATTCTCTTCAACTAAAAAGTAAACAAATAAATAAAAAAAAAAATATATATATATACAGAACACAAAGAAAAGAAGGAAAAAAATTCTTAAATATGCTAATTGTTTTTAGACAAGAAGCATTGAGTGTTTCACTCTGGAACATTGTCTAAATGTCTGCAGTGATATGTGAACTTACAGTCCAATGACTGAGCTCATTATCTCACGCACTGAGTTTCTTACATAAATCATAGATAGTTTATCAATGATCAAATACCCTCGTACCACCAAGAACTCCCCATCCAAGTTCCAACATTAGATCAATCATATTAATCTATGTGTTCTTTTTTAAAAAATGGCAATTTTAGAATTTTCCTTTGTTTCATTTCAATGTGAAGGTACAAGACCTAATGGTTAGGGTATTGTAATCATGATTGCAAGATTATGGGTTCGATTCCCAGGCTAGCCAGCACATTGTGTTCTTGAGCAAAACACTTCATTCCACACTGCTCCAGTCCGCTTAGCTGGCAAAATTGAGTTATCCCATGAAGGACTCGCCCCCCATTCAATGGGGGGGAAAATAGTGATCCTGGTTGCTTGTATACCATGCGAACTGGTCAATCAACCCTGTGAGTCCCGGGGCTTGAGACAGTAATTGTCAGGGGACTTATTACTATTTTTATTTCAATGGTGTGTGTTAAGATCAGGCACCTACAGTAAAAGCTCCTTTCCTTTTCAAGATTTCACTGACCATCCATCCACTGAAAAACAAAATAAACTATATTCTATCCCCTGAATCCTTCCTATTTGCTATTTTAACCCTTACTATGCAGGAATCGAATTTATTCAGTTCCATGCATGTGCACTTGAGACACAGGAACCAAGTTAACTTGTCTTTGGATATGCAGTATTTTCCTTCTCAACTGTAGCCTGACTCAATCAAAGGAGAATCTTAGTCTTGCAAGCTACATGGCAACCTCACTAGTGCTGGTGCCATATAAAATAAAGCAACTAGTACACTTTGTAAAGTGAGTGACAATAGGGAAAATACTCAGCCATAGAAACCATGCTATGGTCAACATTAGAGCACAATGTGGCTGCTGGACTCATAGGATCCTGTCAAACTGTCCAACCCACACTAGCAAAGAAAATGAACATTAACCCATTAGCATTTAAACCAACCAGAACTGGTCAAAATATTATGAGTTTTATGTTGAAACTGGCTTGATCCAACCTCTCATGCCTACCCTACAATGTCGTTCTAAAAATATGCAATCACATCATCGAAATCTTGGACATTAACCCTTTAGCATTTAAACCGACCAGAACTGGTCAAAATATTATGAGTTTTATGTTGAAACTGGCTTGATCCAACCTCTCATGCCTACCCTACAATGTTGTTCTAAAAAAAATATGCAATCACATCATCGAAATCTTGAAGCTCTGAGATTAATTAAGTGGGATTAATTCCAACTAATGTAAATAAATAATCATCACCTTTGACAGTGAGATCCAAAGGCTAAAGGGTTATATGAAGATAAATTATTCAGAAATTAGGTTTTTGCTGAATAAATCCTGAGAGGATATAAATGTACAATCAACAGATATGGGGAAGATACAGATTGAAACACCCAACAACAGTAACTATAGAACCAGTAAGAAAATTAATATAAAAGATTTTAACATGCCGGCAATTATTTAACAATTTTTTTAGAATAAAGAAAGAAAAAAATTTAAACAGAAAATTCAAATTAAATATGTAAATATTATGGTATTTCCAAACTTTTAAATTAATAAATAAATAGAGTGGAATAAAATGAAATAGCAAATAAAAATAAATAAATATAATTATGTATTAATTAATGTCTTATTGGTTAAAATGGGCAAAACAGAATACCGAAAATATACATGATAAATATAACAAAATAGACAATATATGTATACCTATGTATGTGTATATATGTGTGTATATATATATATATATTATATATATATATATATAATAATAAAGGGTGAAATTAATTAATTTGGAATAATCATTAATTTCACCAAGTAGAGTTCGGCATGTCAAAGCCCCATTCAAGGAAGGTTTAAGTAATACTAAGTAATTAAGGGTTTAGCAACGATTTGCCTCACCACACACCGAATTTAGAAATAGCAGTCAAAGAGTTTTGGCTATTCTTTCTACTTAAAAGTAGAAAGAATAGCCAAAACTCTTTGACTGCTATTTCTAAATTCGGTAAACTCTTTGACTGCTATTTCTAAATTCGGTAAACTCTTTGACTGCTATTTCTAAATTCGGTAAACTCTTTGACTGCTATTTCTAAATTCGGTGTGTGGTGAGGCAAATCGTTGCTAAACCCTTAATTACTTAGTATATATATACATACATACATACATACACATAATGAATATATGTAGATATTGGTATCATCTTTATTATAATTATTTCAATAACATGGATTAGATCGATCATTTAACATACCAGAATCAACATAAGCAATAATTACATAATTTCATGCAATATTCATATGAGTGTTGGCTGAGGTAATTACCTGGATTTTCCCCGCTTCACATATACAATATGCACACACACACATAAATACACATATGCATGCACACACATATACATATATACACACACACATTTCATTAAATACATGGTTAGGCTTATTTTATCCTTTTTATTTCCAATTTTTTAATATATTCTTTTTCTTTTTTTTTTTACAGTTAGTTTCAAACAATACTATACAAAAAAAAAAAAACTAAGAAAATATGTAAAATCTAGAATAAAAAGGATAAAACTTGAATGCAGTTATGTATTTAATATTCTACTTGTTTTATGGTCAAACTGACCAGATCTGGCCTCTTAAACAATGTCACTGAAATCTCAAAGCTAGGAGATAATGCAGGATTAATTCAAAACAATATGAAGAAATAAACATTATATCTGACAGAACAATCTGAATATGAAAGGGTTAATGAAACATCTATACAAGAAAAGCTGGTCCCCAACACATCATATTTCTGTCACGGGGTCAAAAGACATTTAAGGTATACAAATATCTTTCTGTGTCATTATTTTTCCTGTTGTCAAATTTGTTTCTTTCATTAGATAGAATTTTTTTTTGTTACTCATTCTTCTCTAACTTGTCTTTACCATCCATTTAACAGACCTCATCTTGTCACTGCACTTGTCTCATTTTTTTTCCCCTACTCGTGTTTCTCTATCATGCCTGCTCATTTCTACCCTAGCAGCTTATGTCACTCACACCACCCAACTGCACAGTTTTGTCACAAGGTGTTAAAATTGTAATGATATTTGGTTGACAACTGATGAAGGGTGTCGAGCTTGTCTGCATTTGTTGTGCATGCGTTTTTTCTTCCTATTTTACTATATTCTTTTAATGATGGGAGCTGTAAGATCATGTCCATGCTGGAGCAGTCTCACATTTTTATTTTATGTGCACACACACACTTACACACATATATACAGATATGCACTAACAATATAGTCAACATATATATATATATAAAAAAAACTTAATAATAAATGTTTGCCACTTAGAATACAACAGCCTTAATTAAGGATACAACAACAAGAGCAACAACAACAACAAGAAATGAGCTTACATAAATTAAAAGATAAATTCTTCAAAAGAAGAGAAAAATATATTACAACAATTAGTAAGTTAATAATTAGTAAAAAACCAAAAAAAATAAAAAGTATAGAAATTGTAGCAGTACAAGCATAAATGAATGAATAAAATAAAAATACAGGACTTTTAGATTTCAGAAGTTAATGTCTAAAGTCATCATCAAAAATAAAGGAGAACAAAAAAGGTTTAACTGAACACATTGGCTCCGAATAGATAACGATGATTAATTTCATCAAATTCTTATCAAATGGCAAACTTCAAAAGTGGGAATATTTAGCTGAGATAGGTTGCAAACACGTGTATGTGTAGTTCTAAATATAGGGTTTCATGTGTTTATGGGAACAGTAAATATCAAATTCTCTCTCTAATATACATACATATATAGACACACACGTTATGTATATCGTTTTGTGCATGTGTGTGTGCATATGTATATATATATATATATATATACACATATATATATATATATACACATATATACACACATATATATATATACACACACATATATATACACATATATATATATACACACATATATATATATACACACATATATAGGTAGTGGGTAGTGATTTTCTTCATTACTTCAGGGAGTGACAACCCTGCCAGACACGAGTCACAGGCTCAGCTGGCTCCGGCTGACAGTACCCAGTATGGGCCCCTATCCAGGGTTACAGAAAGGAGACAACCTTCAAAGAAATCCGGAGTGGAGCCCCATAGGTGGTTCAGTGTTCGACTCGACACTCTTCCGGCAGCTCCTGCCACTAAGCTGGTGCCAAACGTAATGCTCTGCACTCCTTTGGACTACGTCAGCAAGGTTGAGAGAGGAATCCTGACGATTGGGCTACCCAGGATTTTCTTACATCTAGCCCAGGCCTGCGCAAAACTGGAGAGGACATGAAATGTAAAAATCCGACTGGATTAGTTTATGCACAACTCCATTGTCTCCAGAGACAAAAGGATGCCAACAATATACATACATACATAGATGCAGACGTGGCTGTGTGGTAAGTAGCTTACTTAGCAAACCACATGGTTCCGGGTTCAGTCTCACTGCGTGACACCATGGGGAAATGTCTTCTACTATAGCCTCAGGCTGACCAAAGCCTTGTGAGTGGGTTTGGTAGACGGAAACTGGAAGAAGCCCATCATATATGTGTGTGTGTGTGTATATGTTTGTCCCCCCAATTACTTGACAACCGATGTTGGTTCGTTTACATGACCGTAACTTAGCAGTTCAGCAAAAGAGTCCAATAGAATAAGTATATACACATACATGTATGTATATGTGGGTGTGTATGCATGCGTGTTTTTATATATATATATATATATATATATATACATACACACACACATTTATTTTGCTTAGGCATAGTGATACTTATACCCTGGTGTTAAAACTCATTATATATATATATATATATATATATGCTTCAGAATAAAGAGTTAGTCAAGTATAGAGCATAATATGAAATTAAATAAATGACAAGGGGACAGGAAATTATGCAGTGATTATCATATGCTTATAGCTGTTTCTGCTATATGATGTAGAACACACCGAGCTGAGTGCAAGTGCATCACCTTATAGCTTCTTCAGAGCTTCAAAAATGTATCTATGCATTTCACACAATGAACTTAGAAACCAATCCTTATAGAACAAATGATGATTTTCTGCACTGAGATATTTGAAAGATTTATGCGTAAGTTTGCTTGTGCATCTAATTTTTTGTTCCATCTATATAACAAAAGACATGCAGATGGCATAATGCGTTTTCATTTGCTTTTACACAAACTGTCAAATTTAATACAAACTCCACATAACTCTAAAGTTTTAAATTCTATTGGACAGTGAGGTGAAAATATTAATAAAATACATTATATGATAATATTTCAATGCTATTTCATTGAAATTTTGTGCAATTTAACGAGAAACATAGGCATTTTTACAAACACTTATATTTCTTCTTAGACACATGCTTGCTCACATGCACACACACACACACACACACATATATATATATATATATATATATATATATATATACACACACACATACATCCACCAATCATTCCCATAGATTTTAATGGCTGTCACATGATTTGTTTTGCTGGGAAATAACTAAATATACATGGAAATAATTAAATATACACACAAAACATTATAATTGAATGAGAATTTTTCAGATTTAACTGTTTATTTCTTATCTATTTTGCTTTGCTTTTTGTCTTCATAGCTAACTTACAACACTGCTATCTTGATATCAACACAAGGTCACACACTTTTTACATGAAGGTACAGACGATTATCATACCGACAACCAGTACTAGACTGGCATTGCTTCAGCTCCCTTGTAAACACGATAAAGTTTACTTTGATAAGATCAAGAGATCAATAGAAACAAAAATATATTTTAAATACCTGATTAAACCTTTATTTACAGGTTAAGAAGGAAGTTCAACAAGAAGAGAGGGGGTCAATTTTTACCTCATTAAATTAAGACAGATAGATAGACAGACAGAGAGAGAGACAGCTTGAATGAACTGCTCCCATCTATCACGCTATTCTTTCATCACCATCT
>NC_043017.1:11265496-11267996 GCF_006345805.1 Octopus sinensis | reverse complement strand
AAAGAAATACATAATAAGTCTCAGAGCCAATCGTTGACATGGTTGGGGTTTACCTACAAAAAGCCAGTGTTTAGTCATGGCCAATCCTATGTTACTTTAAGCAGAACAACAAACAGGAGAAATAGTATAGTAGAAGACATTTGCCCTCAATGCCACACAGTGGAACTGATACTGGAGCCATGAGGTTGGAAAGCTAACTTCTTACCACACCTGCACATATACAGTATAGGCACATAAGAAAACCATCCGAACGTGGCCATAGCCAGTAACGCATCGACTGGTCTCCGTGCTGTGGGCACGTAACAAACACCATCCGATTGTGGCCGTGCCAGCCTCGCCTGGCCTCCATGCTGGTGGCACGTAAAAAACACCATCCGAGCATGGCCGTTCGCCAGCCTCGTCTGGCACCTGTGTTGGTGGCACATAAAAAAAACACCATCCGAGCGTGGCCGTTCGCCAGCTTCGTCTGGCACCTGTGTCGGTGGCACATAAAAAGCACCCACCACACTCACGGAGTGGTTGGCGTTAGGAAGGGCATCCAGCCGTAGAAACACTGCCAGATCTGACTGGCCTGGTGCAGCCTTCGGGCTTCCCAGACCCTAGTTGAACCGTCCAACCCATGCTAGCATGGAAAGCGGAAGTTAAACAATGATGATGATGTAGTTTTACATCTGAACTAGCAAATGTACGAAGCTTTATTGTAATTTAGGGTACAACAAGTTTTTCTATAAAACATTGTCATGCCTTACAAAACTATCTAATGTTTACATTCTTTTACAATTCTGCAAGGACTAACCACTGATGTAATTGGCTGTTAATTAATAAAAAAGAGAAAAATCTGCTCCATTTTACAGTGACAACATTTAAATTAGTTAACAATGCCAGAATTGAGATAGACAACAGGGTAATCAAAACAGAAGAAAATTAAACTGAGAGCTATAATGACAAATTTGAAGGAGAAACCCCTGTATATAGGTATGTGTGTATATTGGGTTGTCAGATATATTCGTAGGTTTCTTTTCAATGTTATTTAAATTAATACGAAAAATACTTTAATTGCAATATTTTTTAGTTTTTTTTTTTGTAGCTCTATTTTTCCTCTCCAACTTTAGGTTTTGAAATTTGAATAAATTTTACCTTTTTTTCAGAAATATGATGACAGAATGCCAAATAGTAAAAAAAAAAGGAAACAAGCATTTTTGATCCCAAAGCTGTCAAAGACACTGAAGACATCTGTGTTGTGTGCAGAGAAGCAATTACTGAAAGAACTACACGGAAATGGTTTCCAAGTTTCAAAGAAGGAAAATTTGACTTCACAGACTTGGCATCTTGCCAGCTCATTCAGTTCAATGTAGATCGATTGAATATGTTCATCGGCAGGGATCTATGTCAGTTCACTAGGGACTTGGTCCAGCAGATGGGATCCTCCCACAAGACCACTGCCCGTCACTTTCAGTCGATGGGTAAGGTTCAAAAACTCAATGCAGGGGCATCACACACTCTGAACAAAAGAGACAAATTCCAGTGCTCTTTCATCTCCACCAATTTGCTCGTGCAATATCAGGCTACTCTTGGACACAAACAATAGCCGAATCCTGAAAAGCAAGTACCGGCTGGTGCCAAGCCAGAGCTGCATTTGGTGGGACTGCAAAGGGCTGATACACAATAAAATGCTTGAAAACAACTGCACAATCAATGCACCTGCTCAACAAGGCCATCCAGAGTGAAACAAGCCAAAATGGCAACATTGCATATTTCTCCAATGCAACAAGGCTGCCTCCCACCACCCACATCACTAACTAGACCAAAAATACTATTTGAGGAACTGCCTTCAAATTATTGACTTTTTGATCGCTTTCTGACCGTCTGTAAGGTGATTTGTTGAACATCGATGAAAACTGAGAAGGTGGCTCAATGAATCTGAGTCAAGGAATTGGTAAGTTTGTAGAATATTGACAAGAAGTCAAGAAGTCTTGAACAATGAAGGAGAAGATATTGGATTGATTTGTTAACATCTTTGAATGGAAAATAAAGATTAAAATAAATAGGTGGGTGGACCCTGAATTTATCTGACAACTCAACATGTGTGTGGTGTGCATATATATATATATAATATATAATATATTATATATATTTTTATATATATATATATGTATGTATGTATAAGCACTGAAGTTAAATCTTCATATTGACAGTAACACTTAGCAGCAGAAGATACCAAAGACTGAAAGAAAGAATGAATGAAAGAAAAGATAATAAGGGCTTCTTTTTTGTATTTTTCCACTGAAAACACCATGACCATACAAAAACGAAAATCAATGAATTGAAGATTTTTCAAATAAACAGAAGAACAACACCAAAACAAAACAAAAAAAAAAAAACTCAACAGAAGACGATTTACTTACGAAGCTATCAGAGGTGGGAAGAAAGACAAAAAGAAAAATAACCAAAAAAAGGTCATACCAATAATGGATATTAATAAATATGGAATGCAGAGAGG
>NC_043017.1:11227996-11260496 GCF_006345805.1 Octopus sinensis | reverse complement strand
TGGTTTCCTGGATTTTCTTACATATATATATATATATATATATAAGCACCAACCAATCGTGGCCGCTGCCAGACTCCCCTGGCACCTGTGCCAGTGGCACGTAAAAAGCACCCACTACACTCGCAGAGTGGTTGGCGTTAGGAAGGGCATCCAGCTGTAGAAACACTGCCAGATCAGACTGGGCCTGGTGCAGCCTTCTGGCTTCCCAGACCCCGGTCGAACCGTCCAACCCGTGCTAGCGCAGAAAACGGACGTTAAACGATGATGATGATGATGATATATATATGCTCCTGCTGGATGGGACACTGGTCCATCACAGGTACCATTCATTTTTGCCAGCTGAGTGAACTAAAGCAACATGAAGAGGTTTGATCAAGAACACCATGTGTCACCCGATTCAGGAATTGAAATCACAATCTTACGATCACGAGTCCAACACCCTAACCACTAAGCCATGCACCTCCATGGAAAGCAAAGATTGAAACAGAAGGAAGTAAGAAAACATAGGAAGATCGATAAAGACATAAAGAAGAGAATGAAGGAAGCTAAAACAAAAGACAGGAACCAGCCAGCGAAGACAGACTTTCCAACAACAACAACAACAAGCAGAAGACTTTACTAAAGAATATAAACCTAGAATAAACATCATCAAAGACATAAGGAAAAAACAGAATGGGGAATAATAATAATTGTTTCTACTCTAGGTAGAAGGCCTGAAAGTTTTTGGGGAGCGGAGAATCAATTGCATCGACCTGAGTACTTGACCATTACTTTATGTTATTGACCCTGAAAGAATAAAAGTTGAAGTTGGCTTTGGCAAGATTTGAACTTAGAATGTAAAAACAAGCAGGATATTGTTAGGTATTTTGCTGAAGGTGACTTTGCCTTTCATCCTTTCAGGGTCGATAAAGTAAGTACCAGTTGAGCTCTGGGGTCGATGTAATTGACTAGCCACTCCTTGAGAATTTTAGGCTTCATGCCTATAGTAGAAAGAATTATTATTATAGTTGCTAATAATACAGTATAACAAAATTTACTACTACTACTATCACCATTCCAACTGTCTCTCTTCATTCCATGGTCCCTATTGTTCCCCAAGATAAGTTTTCTCAAATCACAGACCTATGCTTTGCTACCTCCACTGCTGTATCATTAGAATGTGGAGGCGCAATGGCCCAGTGGTTAGGGCAGCGGACTCGCGGTCGTAGGATCGCGGTTTCGATTCCCAGACCGGGCGTTGTGAGTGTTTATTGAGCGAAAACACCTAAAGCTCCACGAAGCTCCGGCAGGGTTGGTGGTGATCCCCGCTGTACTCTTTCACCACAATTTTCTCTCACTCTTACTTCCTGTTTCTGTTGTACCTGTATTTCAAAGGGCCGGCCTTGTCACTCTCTGTGTCACGCTGAATATCCCCGAGAACTATGTTAAGGGTACACGTGTCTGTGGAGTGCTCAGCCACTTACATGTTAATTTCACGAGCAGGCTGTTCCGTTGATTTGGATCAACCGGAACCCTCATCGTCGTAACCAACGGAGTGCTTCCATTCCATTATTAGAATGGAAAATGAAAGTGTAGTTTAGGGAAAAAATTCGAAACATTGATTTATGTCAGGTAATTTCAGAAATAAAACTATAGCACACACACACACACACATCAACCAGATACAGATATAAAAGAATCCCCAACTACTAACAATGAAGTTTCTACAAGGTCACTTGACTAGAGGTTAGAAATAGTAGCCAAATCTTTAAATTGCATCCTACCATCTTGAAAAGGGAGTGACATATTCAATAATGCTGTCTGTGGTTTGTCCCACCACCACCAAACAGAAAACCAATAAAGGGCCTGAAATGGTTTTAGTCATAAATAGAATACTTTTACAAAGTCAAAGCAAACCTTGAACTAAACAACAAGAACATCAACATAGATTAGAAGATACACACAAATAGACTTCTCAGAGTGACACAGAATGAGAAAGAAGTCATGCATGAATGGACACCATACAACATGATGATACAGTCATGCATGACAGAGAACATACAGTGCTTACAACCCAAAACACTATTGTTGTTTACTCAGAAAATATATCAAGTGGCCCTATACAGTAGTAATCCTCTCAACCATATGGTCCTGGGTTTGGTCCCACTGTATGGAACCTTGGGCGAGTGTCTTCTTCTATAGCTCCAGGCTGCCCAAAGCCTTGTGAATGGATTTGGTAGACAGAAACTCTCAGTAGCCCGTTACATAAAGCTGTTCCACTCCCATCCTGACACAAGTTTTGTAGTCCTGCAAACTGCACGGCAATCTCACTAGTGCCAGTGGTACAAAAAAATTTTTTTTTAAATGTAACCACTATATCCTATAATGTGGTTGGTGTTGGGAAGGGCACCCAGCTGTAAAAACCATGCCAGAGCAAGACTCTAGAGAAAATCATCCAATTCATGCGACAATAGAACATGGACATTAATAATTGATGACAATGTGTGTCTGTATCTATTTGCTTTGATATCCTTCAATAGTTGTAAATGAGTGCCATTGGATTAGGAAGCCAGTGAGATAATAACAGGTTTCTTCTCAGTCAGAACTGACCCAGGTCTAAACAACAACAACAAGATTGTGTATGAGGAAAACCCAAACCAGGAAGGGAAACTCTAGGTGGTCATTCAAGCAAGCAGCTAGAAACAACAACCAATATCACTCCTCAGATTACATCTTGCTATCATTAAGACAAAATAAGGAAAAGGAAACAGGAGAGAGAGAGAGAGAGAGAGAGAGAGAGAGAGAGAGAGAGAGAGAGAGAGAGAGAGAGAGAGAGAGAGAGAGAGAGATTGGTTGATGTTTCAATATATAAACAGACCCAAAGGTTCACTCTGGAACATTTTTAATCATAGGCTGGTTCAACCCGGATTCGATTACTCATCTTCATCAAATGATCTCAAGAAGGCAATCAAGCCAAAGCTTCAAAGTCAGTCGACTTTTCCCTTGTATGCTTGAAATACGCATGAAATACACACACACACACACTTATACATACACACCTGTACACATACATACGCATTACACACACATGCATATACTCCTCTACTTATCTCCTTTGGATAATTGAGGTCTAGTTCTGTGTGCATATACACATACATACAGTCACACACACACACACTCTCAGTCACATACAATTGTCTCTGCTCTCCAGAACCCACCAGCTTACAGCCCATCTTTCTTCCATTCTCTCATACAAATATTTTCCACTCTGATTCATGCTAACTCTCACTGTCATTAACCTACTAATTATAGTCGTTATTTTTGTCACCCCATATCAAAAAGAGAAAAGCCTGGAAGGCACATCACAACAGACAGCCTTGAACAATATAGTAATCCGTACGATCTTATATCAAAAGAGCTGCTTTTGCAGCCACGTGGTCTTGGGTTCAGTCCCACTCTGCAGTACCTTGGGGAAGGGTCTGCTTATAGAGAACCAGGCTGACCAATGCCTTGTGAGTGAATTTCATAGGTGGAAACTGAAAGAAGCCTATTGTGTATATATACATATGTGTGTGTATTTGTTCCAGCCTTTGCTTGACAATCGATGATGGTTTGTTTACATCCCTTAGCAGTTCAGCAAAACAGACTGACTGAATGAGTACCAGGTTTGTAAGAAGTACTGGGGTCAGTTTGTTGAACTGGAACCATCAAGGTGGTGCTCCAGCATGGCTGCAATTCAATGACTGAAAGAAGTAAAAGATAAATGGTGTGTGTGTGTACATGTATGTATGTATGTAAGTGTGTGTGTGTGCATATATAAGCATGTAGTGCTCACTTTATCTTACAGTACACCAACATAGAGTTCAGTTTTCACATTTTATCGTTAATATATTTCCAACACTGATTCAGGTCAAAAGAGGCAATCGCTGACCCTAACACATTCTAGTGACCATTCTAACTTACCACAACGATTGATAATTGCTACAGTTAGTTACTCATCACTCTAAACAGATAACAAATAATGACCAGCTACAAATAAATAATAACAACTGTAATTATGTCAGCCAAAAATACCAACATCAAAAGCCCTTACATGATATGATCTCCCTCTCAGCCTTTTATCACCAACTTCTAAACCTCTCCATTTTCACTTTGTAAAACCTAATTTTCTAAGATTCAAATTCATTAAATAGTTCTAAGAACTGCCCTTCAGTATTAGTTATACACACACACCCATTCACTTTAATATATTCTCCACCTCCCACTGCAAATGTCTGGACAACCAGCAAGTAGTAGAATGGGATTGATCCATAGCATTCATTTAAATATTTCATTTTCATGCTGATGTGCCATGGACCAAAATCTCCATGTCAGTCCTGTGTGTGACATGTGATACCCAGGACATATTTCCCTGGCATCCATGTACCCTCATATAAAGGGCCGTCTTAAGACATGAGCACACTGGGCTGTTGTCTGGAGGCCTCACGGATTTAGGGTCCCAATTCTGATCTATGTATCCTGTCAATCAATAAACACCATATCGCTCAGTGCTTTGATTTCCTTGGGGGGGGGGGCGTATGATGCTGCTAAGATGTCTCTAACCATATATGAGACACGTTTCCAGTTATTTTTTTCTCAACCACCAGATTAATTTGGGACTTAAAAAGGGAAAGCCTAATTTTACTAAGAACATATGAAGCAAGGCCTAACTAAAAGACTGAAAACAATCACGGATGTTTAGGACAAGCTTATGGAAAATGCTTTGGTCAGTCAGGAAGTTAAGAAAACAAAGCAAAACAAAAGTGGAGTCTTAAATTTCTCTTCACACTTCCTCTACATCCACCTGGTTACCATATTTGAAGGCATCTGAGATATAATTTTCCTCCAAAAGAATGTCTCAAAAACGTCCCCTTTGGGTTCAATATACAAACATGCTTTAAGGCACTAAAGACTTTTTTTATCCCTGAGTATATGTTCCTGAAATTGGGGCAGATCAAATATGCCCATGTGTCCTTTGTGCCATCAAATGCGATATACACCATTCCCCCAGCAGCAGCAGCAGTGGTGGTGGTGGTGGTGGTAGAAGTGGGTGGTTTTGTGCTTACTCTATGCACGTGTGGTCTCGTCCATCAACAGACGTTCAAACACATGCATCCTCCCGTACAGTTTATCTTTACTATTAAAGCAACACTTTTTTTTTCAGCTGTTGTTATTTTTTGTTGCCATATTAACACTTCTCTAACATCCTGCCACTCATCCCGAACCATGACTTTGGAGGCCTTTTTTTTTTTTACTTATTTTAGGATGGGGAGGGATGCTTCTTCCAGAGCAAACACAGCCTATAATTAAAGTTAATTATACCAAGCTAGCTAGCTAGCACAAGCAGCATTAATTAAATCTAATTACAGACAGATAACTATTCTTTTAATATATATATATAACCCCTAAAATTAGCCTCCTTCACCAGTCTTGTTAGGCACTGAATATTTTACTGACATCCTCTATTTATCTGTCATATCAGATGTTGCACAACCCCTATGGAAGTGCCTGAACAGACTCCGATGAACTTGTGGAACGGCGAGAGCTTCATTGCCTGCAGCCACAGCCTTTATAAAGTCATGTAATGCAGATCATGTTCAGTTATCGAATGCTCAGAATGTATCATGGTTGGTTTGTTGGGGACTGGAGACCACTGAACAAGCAGAAACCTCATCCCTGTGTGAACGTACCGGCCGCCTCGGACACTCGGCGAAGAGCACCCTCGGTGGAACTGTGCGGGCCGAAACGACCGGGAGGTGGACGTGCTACTACCGCAATGCAAACGGTGACGCCCGACAACGCGCAATAGTTTAGCAGTTCTAGGCAGCTTATCATTTAAGCTGATTAAGAAATGACTTTAGAATGTGATGTCCACATGTCTTGATTTTCCAAGACCATACCAGTTTACAAACAATAGGCCCCATGCCCCAACAGAATGCTTCAGGATGGTAATTTGCCCTGCTACTTTATTTTATTTTATTTTATTTTATTTTAATTTCAATAACTATTTCCCAGTTTGTTTTGATGTAAATTTCAATACCTATAATGAACATCCACACAATAAGGGTTCCAAATTTGGCACAGAGCCAACAGTTTTGGAGGAGGAGGAGGAGGATTACATCAACCCCAGTATTTGACTGGTACTTATTTCAATGCCCCACCCCACAAAAAAAATACGTGCACACACATACACAATAACAAACAAACATACAATCTGTATGTGTGTCTATTATTGGCACAATGACTCCCCACACCCAGATACAACAAAATCTGTTCCAACACACAAGTTCACATCAAGAATCTTGCAAACTAAATATAAAAACGAAATATTTTATGTAAATGTCTTTTTTTATACAAGTTCTCCAGTACATCTTTCATTTAACCCTTCAGCATTTGAACTGGCCTTCTCTAGCTCAAACATTCTTCCTGCTTTATATCAAAATCAGTCAGATCCAGCCTCTCACACCCACTCTTCAATGTCATTCTAAAAATAAACAACTCAAAATCTTGAAATTACGTGAATAAATAGGCATTACATTTGACAGAGGAATATCTGAATGCTAAACGGTTAAAATTTGCTTATTGAAATTTTTCATCATACCAGTGGTCAGACACCGGTTTCACACTTATAGAGATTGTGATTATAGCCATCTAGTGTTAATTTTTTTCCAGTACATGATTTCACAAGGTACATGATCAATAATTCATACTGCCATACATAAAAGAACATACAATATAAATATATATATTTGTGTGTGTATGTATCTGTGTTAACCAAGATCTTTTCCTGTCCTAGTTGCATATTGCAAAAGAGAAAAAAAAAGGAAAAAATAGAAAAAGAGATCATTCCTAACTGAAATTTAAGGTCATACTGAGACGAGACATTGGCTGTAAAGTGTGGACAGTTGGTTGAATGGTCAAGGTGATGGGTTTAAGGACCAAGTGCAGACTGGGGTTGTGCTGATGCATGGCTGAAGTGCTGGGTTACAAGATGAGGTCATCGGCTAAGATCATTAAGGTCAGGTCTTCAAGGTGCTGTGTTTATGGACTGTAGACCATCACAGATTTAAAACTGTTTCGCTAAATAAATATATAACCTAATAATAATAATAATATTAGTAACAATAATAATTATTATTGCAAAATTGAAGAGACATACAAAACACGAAGAGACTAAGATCATTATGGTCAGATCAACAAGATATGTTTATGAACTATACATCACAGATTTAAAACTGTTTTGCTAAATAAATATATAACCCAATAATAATAATAATGATAATAATAATGATAGATTATTAAAGAGGTGAATAGACATTCAAAACATTAGGGGACTGAGACTTAGGAAATATCAGAGCAGTGGGAAGGAAAGCTCATAGGAGGAAGAAGAGACAAAAATAGAGAAGGTAAAAAAATATGTCAGTAAAAGTTAGTTATCAATGTGCAAACACTTAATTATAATTACTTGCTAAAATGCAAAGTCTTAATAATTAGTTATTAAAATGCAAATATATTCTCTCACGCTCTCTCAGTCTCTTACATAATCAATGACTTCATCTATGATTTTATTAGTTTGTTAAATCATCATTGTAAGAAGCACGATAGGGTTTAGTGGTAATTTCCTGCTGTTAATTAAAGCTATGGTTTTTATAGTACAGTGTTATTATGTTATATAATATGTATATATATATATAATAGGCTAAAGGATCTCATGCTAAGTGAAGGACATCTCCCAGGACGTGAATACTCACTTGACAAATTTTCATCTTTTATACTATACGTTTTACTATTGCTTTTGCCTGTCTTGCCACCACGTAAGAGACTACGACTCTCACCTGGGCTGGAAAACATAAGCTGTAAAGAATCTCTTCTCGTACGTCCAGGAATATCTTCCAGAAGGTCTTGACATCCAACCAGTCTACAAAGAAAAAAAAAAAAAAAAAAAACCCAGGTAAATAAATAACAGAATTCATTTGCAGGCAACCAGAAGAAAGAAAGAAATGTGCCCACCATCCCTACTTCTCATCATCATCGTTTAATGTCCATTCTCCATGCTAGCATGGGTTGGACGGTTCAACTGGGGTCTGGGAAGCCAGAAGGCTACACCAGGCCCAGTCTGATCTGGCGATGTTTCTACAGCTGGATGCCCTTCCTAACGCCAACCACTCCGTGAGTGTAGTGGGTGCTTTTTACGTGCCAGATGGGGCTGGCGAGCGGCCACGGTCGGATGGTGCTTTTTACGTGCCAATAATAATTCTTTCTTTTATAGGCACAAGGTCTGAAATTTTGAGCAAGGGACTGATCAATTACATCAACCCCAGTGCTCAACTACTGCTCATTTCATTGACCCCAAAGAGATGAAAGGCAAATTGACCTCGTCAGAATTTGAACTCAAAATGTAAAGATAGGTGAAATATCAGACTTTGAGGGAAAAAAGAAAAAACAAAAAAAACAAAAAAAATTATTGGGGTTAGTTAGTTCAACTAAAAAAAAATAGAAAACTAAGGCGATGCCCCAGCATGGCCACAGTCAAATGACTGAAACAAGTAAAAACAAAGGATAATAATCAAATAAAAGACTGACCTGACTTCCAGGGTCCCAGTCAATGCTGCTGCTTTGGAGAAATTACTGTTAAACTGTATGACTCGTTTGTCCTTGTTTCCTGATTGGGGGCTGCATGCTTGAAGCTCGGCTTTTAACAGTTGGGCACGCGCTGAATTTGGTTCCATCTCCTCAAGGCGCCGATTCAGGGATATTTCCAGCAGCTCCAGCTTTTGGTTGGATTCTGCTAAGCTGTGCTGAGCCTGTTTTGCAATGAAATTGTATACGATGACCATATGATAATGATGATTGTATGATTGTAATGATAATAATAATAATAATAAAATTATTGTATACAGTGCTCAGGTGCACCACAACTTGTCAGAAAGTGCATATAAGGCATATGCAGTAATGTACAAATGTCTGGAAAGCGAACAATGTATGAGTCAGATACATGCTTGTGTGTGTATGGAGGGGAGGAAATCAGGTGTAGTGTTGGCGAATCTCAGAAAGCATAGAAGTTTTGAAGGATGCAGTGCTCCGACAACTAACAACTGATGCCGGCAGTTTGTTCCATGCTTCAGCAACTCTCAGCGTGAAAAAATGTTTCCTGAAGTCATGGGAGCTGTGCTGTTTTCTGACTTTGTAAATATGTCCACGGGTGTTAGACGGGTGGAGTTTGAAAAGTTGCTCAGAGTTATTGTTTGTAAGATGGTTGATAATTTTATGGGTGTGTGTGTGTGGGGGGGGGGGATATCTGGAGAGAGAGAAAGAGAGAGAGAGAGAGAGAGAGAGAGAGAAAGAGAGAGAAATGTGGTCTAGTGGCTAGGGCAGTGGTTACCAACCTTTTCACTACCAAGGACCCCTTTTTATTTAAATGAGTTTTCCCACAGTCCCCTTTTAATATGCTTATATCCTTATAGAGACCATCGTGGTTTAGCCCTAAGCCAACCATAATTGAGCACACCAATGATAAAATGCATTCCAGCTCATCCAATGTCCTCCATATTATTTTTATTTCTTTTTTTGGAGATGGTTGGGTGTGATTTGAGGGAAATTTGACTGTTATTTCTAGTGACACCCTCATTACCCAGTGAATTATTCACACAGATCCAGTTAGTAAACAACATTCATTTATATATTTAAAAAGTTTTCCAGGCATGATGAGGGGAATTTAGCTGCTATTTCTAGCAAGTGAAATGTACATACACAGACAACTTTGTTAGCTCAAGATTTCTTGACATGAATCTAATGAGTAAACAAAATTCATTCATTTTTTTAAAAAGATTAGTCAGGTGTATTTTTGAAGGAAATTTGACTGCTATTTCTAGCAGATCAAGTTTCTATTCCAGTCAAGGGCAAACTGGAACCCACAGGACTTTTTGAATGACATCTTCAATCAAGAAGTTCTTCAGTAATACAGCTCATCTGACGATGGGCCATGCTTCATACTGACTGCTGCTCAGAAAAGGTTACACATACCAAGTCTATTTAATATAGAAGCACCCTCGTTATTTCAGAATTTCTTCACAAGCAGTCATTCAATAAGTGGACAAGAAAAAAGCCATTCTTACCTCTTGTAGAGCTTTTTTGTCTGGAGTTTTGGAATTTTGCAGCAGTTTGATGACATTCTTGGCACCCTCCATCACAGCAGATTCTATCTTGTTGTGGTGTCGCAACTCTTCAATTCTGAGTTCTAATGGAGAATGCACTTCTGTTTGCTGACCTAGAAGAATGAAATTTAAAGGTTTTGAAATTAGTTTTTTTTCCCCCCATTTTTTGTCTTTGGATATGAATAGACATTTGACTGTGTACGAGCATGTGTACACCCCCCCACACACACGATGATAATGAATGAGGATCTATATACTCTTACTCTCTTTTACTCTTTAACTTGTTTCAGTCATTTGACTGCGGCCATGCTGGAGCACTGCCTTTAATCGAGCAGCTCGACCCCGGGACTTATTCTTTTGTAAGCCCAGTACTTATTCTATCGGTCTCTTTTGCCGAACCGCTAAGTAACGGGGACATAAACACACCAGCATCGGTTGTCAAGCAATGCTAGGGGGACAAACACAGACACACAAACACACACATACACACACACATATATATATATATATATATATATATACATATATATGACGGGCTTTTTTTCAGTTTCCGTCTACCAAATCCACTCACAAGGCTTTGGTCGGCCCGAGGCTATAGTAGAAGACACTTGCCCAAGGTGCCACGCAGTGGGACTGAACCCGGAACCATGTGGTTGGTAAACAAGCTACTTACCACACAGCCACTCGTGCGCCTATATATCATTTATTATTTCACTTAGTCATCGTGATACTAGTAACCTGCTATTAAAACTCAATACACATATGTGTATTGAGTGCCAGTCAAGTACAGAGTAGTAATAACAAATTAAAATAACACACACATAGAATAAAATATGGACAGGCAGTTTCAATGCATAAAATCATTTATACACAAGAAAGAACAAAAACATTGTATTTTCTGCCATACAAGTTGAAGTTTTCAGAGCAAAATTTACATTAAAAAAAGGGTAAGTTGACGTTACACACCAAAATGATTTTGAAGGACCATAAATTACATCGACCCCAGTGTTTCACTGGTAATTAATTTATCAACCCCGAAAGGATGAAAGGCAAAATCAACCTTGGTGGAATTTGAACTAGGAAGGTAGTGATGGGCGAAATACCACTGAATATTCCATACAGCCTGCCAATGTTTCTGTCTTATTGATTAAATAACAAGCCATTCGGTTTTAGGGACTAGGTCTGAAATTGTTTAGGTATGTGTGGGAAGGGGTAGTCACTGGCTCCAGTACTTAACTGATACTTGTTTTATCAATTCTGGAGAGGATGAAAGGCAAAAATCAACCTTGGCAGGATTTGAAATCACAGTAAGGAGGCAGAAGAAATGCTCAACATTCCAACAACTCAGCCAGCTTGCCACCACTTTTTGCTTCAAATTCTGACACAAGGCCAGCAACTTTAGGAGGATGGTTCTCCTCAATTAAACTAACCCCCGAGCACTTGACTGATGCTTCATGTTTTACAACTCCGAAACATGACGAAAGGCAAAGTTGACCCCAATGGGATTTGAACTCAGAATATAAAGGACCAGAAGATATGCCCCTAAGCACTTTTCTCTAACATTTTAATCATTCTGCCAGCTTGCTGATAATAACAATTTCTTTTATTTGTTGCAGGGACATCAGATGAAGAGGGCATTACAAGAATGCTTTAAGTGTGTTGCTAATCCTCAACTACTGTTTCCAAGCAAGGTAATATTTCTCCATGGCAGACTGGAAACAAACAAGATCACTTCTATGATGGTTTACAACCATCACTTGATGTGTAGACAAGGGCACACGCACACACACACAACAGGCTTTTTTCAGTTTGTGTCTACCAAATCCACTCACAAGGTTTTGGTCAGCCCTTGGCTATTAAAGTAGAAGACACTTGCCCTAAGGGCTGCACAGTGGGACTGAACCCAAGACAACATGCTTCTTGACCATGCTGCAATGCTTGTGTGGTAAGAAGCTTGCTTCCCAACCACATGGTTCTGGGTTCAGCCCCACTGCGTAGCACCTACTTTAGCCTCAGGTCGACCAAAGCCTTGTGAGTGGATTTAGTAGATGGAGACTGAAAGAAGCCCGTCGTATATAAATATATGTATATGTGTCTGTGCTTGACAATTGATGTTGGTGTGTTTGCGTCTCCCGTAACTTAGCAGTTCGGCAAAGGACACCGATTGGGGTCAATTTGTTTGATTAAAGGCAGTGCTCCAGCATGGCCACAGTCAGATGACTGGAACAGGTGAAAGAATATATATAGTTATAATAAATATTTAATACACACACACACACATATTCTTTATTCTTTTATTCTTTTACTTGTTTCAGTCATTTGACTGCGGCCATGCTGGAGCACCACCTTTAGTCGACCAAATCGACCCCAGGACTTATTCTTTGTAAGCCCAGTACTTATTCTATCGGTCTCTTTTGCTGAACCGCTAGGTGATGGGGACGTAAACACACCAGCATCGGTTGTCAAGAAATGCTAGGGGGACAAACACAGACATACACACATACATACATATATATACATATATACGACAGGCTTCTTTCAGTTTCCGTCTACCAAATCCACTCACAAGGTATTGGTCGGCCCGAGGCTATAGCAGTAGACACTTGCCCAAGATGCCACGCAGTGGGACTGAACCCGGAACTGTCTGGTTGGTTAGCAAGCTACTTACCACACAGCCACTCCTAAATAAATGTATGTATTTCTAAACATTTAATTTTCTGTAAAATATTAAACAGACACACAAACGGAAAAAGAGAAAGAAAACTCAAACAATAGATGCACGATGTTTAAACAAAAATAACTGGTTATAAAGCCTGACGTAAAATATGTTTTGCTAATAAAATGTTAACTTAACGAAGTAGAAATTGATAGAAGATGACAGAGAGAAGAAGGAAAAGAAAAAGAAGGAAAGGAAGATAAGATGGATGTTAAACAGGTTCTGCAAGAAAATATTTCATAGCGCATTATTTTGTGGTTTAAGCTTCATCATATGCACCTGTGTGTGTGTGTATACATACATACATATATACATATATATACACACACATATACATATATATACACACACATATATATATATACATTATATATATATATGTATATATATATATATATATATATACATATATATACATACATATATATATATACACACACATTATATATATATATACATATATATATATATATATATACATATATATACATACATATATATATATACACACATATAATATATATATATACATACATATATATAAATACATATATATACATATACACATATATATAGATATTATATACAAACATATATATCAATACATATATATACATACATATATTATATATATACATATATATATATACAAATACATATATATATACATATATACATACATATATATACATATATATATACATATCATCATCGTCGTTTAACGTCCGTTCTCCATGCTAGCATGGGTTGGACGGTTCGACCGGGGTTCTGGGAAGCCAGAAGGCTGCACCAGGCTCCAGTCTAATTTGGCAATGTTTCTACAGCTGGATGCCCTTCCTAACGCCAACCACTCCGTGAGTGTAGTGGGTGCTTTTTACGTGCCACCTGCACAGTATATACATACATATATATACATATATATATATATATACATATATACATACATATATATACATATATATACATAATATATATATATACATATATGTGTTTACTCCGGTATATATACATATATACATACATATATATACATAATATATATATATATACATATATGTGTTTACTCCGGTATATACACATATATATATATATATATACATACATATATATACATATATATACATATATACATACATATATATACATAATATATATATATACATATATGTGTTTACTCCGGTATATACACATATATATATATATATATATATATATATATATACAGACACACACACATATATATATATATACACACACATGAATATGTATGTGTGCAGTCAGCATACACACACAGAAATTCTCAATCCATAATGATATAAAAATAAGAAAAAAAAAGACAAAAAAGACAAAAAAAAAGACGAATAAGGAAGAGCGTCTTTATGTCATTAATCTTGACTAAAGATTGATGAATAAAACTGCTCACTTGATCCCATCTTCCTCATCCCCACCTCCTACCATCACACAAGTAGCACCTCCTACCATCACACAAGTAGCACCTCCTACCATCACACAAGTAGCACCTCCCAACACACTCCACCCCACCCCACCACACACTTCAAAACCAAATGGAGGAAGAAATCAATCGTATGTTATTGCCATTCTCCAATCGAAATAATGGTTTCAGCCGTGAGAAAGCTGTCCGACCGACAATGGCCTGTTATTCGATCAATACTATTAATCATGATGGATAGCCAAGTTGAGATCTCCCTAGCAATGTAAAAGTTCCAACTGAATACCTGTCAATGCTTTCTGATCAGAGATCTATAAACGAACATTGGTCGTCGGTCAGTAGCCGGGTTAGGAAATAAATGATAGGCAAAGGAGCTGGTGTGGGTATACGGTTAAGAAGTTCACTTTGTAATCAAATGTTTTTGGGTTCAGTCCCACAGCAAGGTGATGGAACCATTACAGCTCCTGGCCAACCAAAGCCATGAAGTGGATTCCGGAAGATGGAAACTGAAAGGGCGCGAGTTGGCAGAAACGTTAGCGCGCCAGGCGAAATGCGTAGCCGTATTTCGTCTGTCGTTACGTTGTGAGTTCAAATTCCGCGAGGTCGACTTTGCCTTTCATCCTTTCAGGGTCAATAAATTAAGTACCAGTTACGCACTGGGGTCGTAGGAAATAAAGGATAGGCAAAGGAGCTGGTGTGGGTATACGGTTAAGAAGTTCACTTTGTAATCAAATGTTTTTGGGGTTCAGTCCCACAGCAAGGTGATGGAACCATTACAGCTCCTGGCCAACCAAAGCCATGAAGTGGATTCCGGAAGATGGAAACTGAAAGGGCGGCGAGTTGGCAGAAACGTTAGCACGCCGGGCGAAATGCGTAGCCGTATTTCGTCTGTCGTTACGTTGTGAGTTCAAATTCCGCCGAGGTCGACTTTGCCTTTCATCCTTTCAGGGTCAATAAATTAAGTACCAGTTACGCACTGGGGTCGTAGGAAATAAAGGATAGGCAAAGGAGCTGGTGTGGGCATACGGTTAAGAAGTTCACTTTGTAATCAAATGTTTTTGGGGTTCAGTCCCACAGCAAGGTGATGGAACCATTACAGCTCCTGGCCAACCAAAGCCATGAAGTGGATTCCGGAAGATGGAAACTGAAAGGGCGGCGAGTTGGCAGAAACGTTAGCACGCCGGGCGAAATGCGTAGCCGTATTTCGTCTGTCGTTACGTTGTGAGTTCAAATTCCGCCGAGGTCGACTTTGCCTTTCATCCTTTCAGGGTCGATAAATTAAGTACCAGTTACGCACTGGGGTCGGTGTAATCGACTTAATACCTATGTATGTCCCCTTTATGTTTAGCCCCTTGTGGGTAATAAAGAAATAGGAAACTAAAAGGAACCAGTTGCTGTCATCATCATCAGCATCAGCATTTAATGTCCTTTTTCTCCATGTCAGCATGGGTTGGATGATTTGACAAGAACAGACAAACCAGAGGGCTTTGTTGTCTGCTAAGGCATGGTTTCCACATCTGCATGCCTTTCCTAACACGAACCCCTTTACAGTGGCACCAGCACTGGTGAGGTCATCAAGTACCTACAAGATGAGAACCCTCAACTGAGTTGGGTATAGACAGGAAGAATAAGAAGCTGTGATGGAGGGAGAGGAGCAAGTGCCTTGCTGAAGGGGTGAATACATGGCTTGTCCACCAGGGGATGTGAGAGAGAAAGTGACCAGCAATGTATAGCATCTGATAGTCAAGTCAATATAAGTGATACAGATGTTGTATATATATATCATCATCATCACCATTGTTTAACGTCCATTTTCCATGCTGGCATGGGTTGGACAGTTTGACTGGGGACTGGCAAGTCAAAAAGCTGCACCAGGCTCCAATCTGGTCTGGCAAGGTTTCTACAGCTGGATGCCCTTCCTAATGGCAACCACTCCAAGAGTGTAGTGGGTGCTCTTTACATGCCACCAGCATGTGTGGGTGTGTTCTTGCTTTAACAGTTTTAAAGTGACCATCACTACCAAACAAATGGCGTTGTTCAAATGACCAGTGTTTGATGTCTGGCCATGCGGAAATATTACCTTCATTTGGAAACAGAAGGTGGCTAGTGACAAAAAAGGAATCCGGCTGTAAAAAACCTGCCTCAAAAATATTCTACCCGCTTAATGTTCACAGTGGCCAGATATGGCCTCTCACACTTACTCTATGATGTCATTCTAAAAATAAATAATTACCTCATCAAAATCCAGAAGCTACAAAATAATGCATGATTAATCTTTAGCATGCTGTAGGTGCATTATGTCACCATACGAGTTCTCTCCCCTGTAGCTGCAGGGCAGTGACACGGAAACAATTTCTAGAGAAAATACAGTGTGCTAAAGGTTAATTCAAAACAAGGCAAATAAACAAGCCTTACATCTGATAGAATAATCTGAATGCTGAAGGGTAAGGCATTTTGTTCAACATGGTCATGGCTCGGCCAAATCGCTGCCTTAATAATAATAATAAAAATGATAATAATAATGAAATGAATTGAAGAATAAAAGAATTACCAGCTGATTGTGAAGTTGCATCTTGTGCCGCTTTCAATGTTTGCATGCGAATAATTTCAATTTTAAATTTGGCGTCGGACAACATCTGCTGTGCTTCAGCCAGTAGCTTCTTGTCTCGTGATGAACCAGTACTATACATAGTAATCATATTTTCAGCACCTTGTTTCACCTGTGGAAAATAGAAAAAGACATGATTGCTGGGGTGAGATGCAAACATTTTAGTGTTTATAATACTGATGGCACTGGAAATATTGCAGTTTGATAACCCTTTCGATACAAACTTACCAACACAATGTCACTGCTTTTGTTCAAATGGTTTCATCAAAACGAGCAGATGCTATAGGGGTAGGAGTGGCTGTACGGTAAGTAGCTTGCTTACCAACCACATGGTTCCGGGTTCAGTCCCACTGTGTGGCACCTTGGGCAAGTGTCTTCTACTATAGCCTCGGGCCAACCAAAGCCTTGTGAGTGGATTTGGTAGACGGAAACTGAAAGAAGCCCGTCGTATATATGTATATATATGTGTATATATGTTTGTGTCTGTGTTTGTCCACCCAACATCGCTTGACAACCGATGCTGGTGTGTTTACATCCCCGTAACTTAGTGGTTCAGCAAAAGAGGCTGATAGAATAAGTACTAGGCTTACAAAGAATAAGTCCTGGGGTCGATTTGCTTGACCAAAGGTGGTGCTCCAGCATGGCCACAGTCACATGACTGAAACAAGTAAAGAGTATGCCATATGCCAGTGGGCATATGGCATAGTGGTTAAGAGTGCGGACTACTAACTCCAAGATTCAGAGTTTGATTCCAGGCAGTGACCTGAATAATAATAATAATAACAACAACATCGAAGAATACCTTAGGAATGAGAACCCAGGTTCGAAATTTCCCCAAGACACCCGATGAAGGCTGGTGGGTATATCAACCGAAACATATTAACAACAAACAAAACGAGGACAAATATCCGTCAATTGTAAATAATGTACATAATTCCTCATCTCTAAAATATAGAACTGTGTAAAAGAGGAGAATTTGGAAAATATATATTACAGCAACAGGTATAATTTGGTCAGAATCAACTGGAAGAATATAATAATGCATGAGAGCTTCATCTGTTAGGAATTTGTAAATAGTGGAATTTGTGATATAGTGTAGTGCAAGATTGTTGAAGAAAAGAATGGTTAAAAAGAGGAATATGAGCCAAGTCATGTAAACATTCGTGAAGTCAAGAACAAAGGATGATAATGAAAATATAAACATTATTATTTCTCTTCTCTTCTGTTGCAATGAGAAAAGGAAGAAAAAAATATCACAATTGCAGCAAGATATTGATAAAGTAATCTATAGAATTTTAAATATAGACCCTATAATTAGTACTGCAATTTTAAATGAAACCTGTAATTATTATGCCATCAATTTTCCTATTTTAATTACGTTTGATATATTGAGGAAAACCAATGAAGAACTTTACAAAGCAAATCTAAGGCGGAGCTAATTAAAAACCGAAAAACAAAAACAAGAACAAAAAAAAAATGATTCCACTGAGATGGAAACAAAACCTTCCAACACACAAAGGTTTTCTTTCTTTTTTTTTTTTGTTTTTAAGATACAATTAACAATGGCTACCTATTGATGAAGACATTCAAATTAAACAGGAAATCAAACTGGATATCAAGATATGTTGTTGATACCATGTTCCTATTGAAATACACTACCCTTGTTTCAATTAATTTCAAAATAATGAAGCAGATAATGAAACAACTTTGTCAATAACAATGTGGTATTTCAAACAACATAAATCAACAAAGAATTTCGATAGAAGGTTTTTTAATTCAAGCCACTTTAAATAGGAAGTTTGTAGAATCGGGGTCCAATCTAAGGCAAGTTGGTAACAAAAGAGTTAAAATAATCTTAACACATTCATTGAAGTACTAAGCATTAGAAAGAAACTTTATAAGAACATCATCATTTTTAACCCTTTCGTTACCAACCCGGCTGAAACCGACTCTGGCTCTGAGTACAAACGTTTTGTTTAAGTTTTGAATTAAAATTTTCCACCAAACCGTTAGTCACAATTTATGTTCCTAACACTAGCTGAATGATAACTAAGTTATTTTACTGAATTCATCATCATCATCGTTTAACGTCCGTTTTCCGCGCTAGCACGGGTTGGACGGTTCGACCGGGGTCTGGGAAGCCAGGGGCTGCACCAGGCTCCAGTCTGATCTGGCAGAATTTCTACAGCTGGATGCCCTTCCTAATGCCAACCACTCCGCGAGTGTAGTGGGTGCTTTTTATGTGCCACCTGCACAGGTGCCAGGGGGTCCAGCATCGGCCACAATTGGTTGGAGCTTTTAACATGCCACCAGCACGGAAATATATATATAATTTTATTTATTAGGGAATAAAAATTCCGGGGCGTCACAGGGATTCAAATAAAATGAATTATTCTCGATAAGGAAAAATATGTTATTTAGAGATAGAAGTCCCCATGCAATTCATTAAATCCTAATATACATCACACCATATAAAAAAATTTCATTTTAATACTTACTAATCATTTCTAAATTTCCCCCGCTACACGTGTTTCATGAGGTGCATTTAACGTTCCTTATACACGCAGTCTTTTACAGGAAACCTTTCTTAAACGCAACCCCAATCCTCAGGTCTCTAAATAACTGTATTATAATTCAATAACAATTTCTATATTTTAATATTTTAAGAGTTACGAATGTAATTAACAGATAAATATGCGTATGTGCAAATACTTCAGTATCTGTTTTGGCATGGTTTTACAGCTGGATATATATATATATATATAGTTATATTTAAAGTAATTGAAAGAAACACGAAGCATCTCAAAATAAATACAGTAACGAAAGGGTTAATTTGTTAAGCTCAAAGAGTGAGATTTCTTTAACCTGTTTGATACGAATCCAGCAGAGATCTCTTTCAGTTTTATGTCACAAACTTTCTGGTTCAAAGTGATCTACATTAGCCCTTTAGATGCATGGATAAGGGTAATCGACTCATGACTGTAAGATCATGAGTTCAATTCCTGACAGCACCTTGTACCCTTGAGCAAGACACTTCATTTCATATTGCTCCAGTTCACTTGGCTGGCAAAAATGAGTTGTATCTGTAATTCAAAGGACTAGCCTTGTCACACTCTGTGTCACGCCGAATCTCCCTGAGAACTACATTAAGGGTATGCATGTCTGTGGAGTACTCAGCCACTTGCATATGAATCAATTAATTTAATACATAATCCATGAATTTGGGATGGGTTCCTTCTTATTCTTTTATCAAGGATGAAGAAGATAGTTTAAGTTTCTAATGGAAAATATCAGCTATACATTTTGATAAATTTTGAAAATAAGAATTTTGAAGAGTTTAGTAATATAATTAAATTTTCCTAATTAGGTTGGTGTTTCTTTGTATCATAGAATCAGAGATCATCTCAGACCAGCTGGCAATGGAAGAGATAATACAAAATTTTTTTTTTAATAGTGATGGGGGTCACTTTATGCCAATATATAGGTACAGGCATAGCTATGTGGTTAAGAAGCTCTCTTTGCAACCATGTAGTTTCAAGTTCAATCCCACTGGCCACATACCCCAGCTGTGTGTCTCCTACTATGGCCCCAGGTTGACCAATGTCTTGTGAGTGAATTTAGTAGATGGGAACTGTGTGGAAGCCTGTACCTTTGAGTCTATATTCACTCCAACACCATTGCTTGACAATTAGTATTGCTTTGTTTACATCCCCCATAACATAGCAGTTCAGCCAAAGACAATGATAGATAAACATGAGATAATCAACCCCTGAATATTACTCTCTCATGTCTTAGAACTCATAAGGCCATTTATCAAGTTTCCATGGTGGATAAAGATATACTGTATTTCATGAGCAGAGTGGGGTCACCACATGCCCCTTGAACAGGAATGCCTGTCAATTCTTTTCTGCTTTTTCACTCAAGGAACAAGGCCCGAAATTCTTGGGGAGAGGGCCAGTTGATTACATCAACCCCAGTACACAACTGGTACTTAATTTATTAACCCAAAAGGATGAAAGGCAAAGTCGACCTCAGTAGAATTTGAACTCAGAACATAAAGGCAGATGAAATACCTCTAAGCATTTCACCCAGCATGCTAACAATTCTGCCAGCAGGCCACCTTACAATGCCAGTTAATTGCAGGGTCACTCATTTACAGCCGAGCAGTAGACTGGAGCAATGTGAAATGAAGTGAAGAACACAACACACCTGCCCAGCCCACAAATCCAAAACACCCTAACCCAGCATGGCTGCAGTCCAAAGAACTGAAACAAGTAAAAGATAAAACATTCTTCTTGCATGCCTTAGATTAATGGGATTAGAATGTCTGCGATGCCAAAATGACAGATCATCGACCATAGAATTAATGTAGCATCAAAGTCAAAGACCATACAAGATTCATGCCAGAGCAGCAGTACCAGCAATAGTAGTAGTAGTAGTAGTAGTAATGGTTTTAAATTTTGGCACACAGCTAGCAATTGTAAGGAAAGAGTTAAATTGATTACATCAACTCCAATACAGAACAGGTAATTATTCTATTGACCCTGGAGAGATGACAAGCAAAGTTGACCTCGGTGGAATTTGAACTCTGAACATAAAAAACTGACAAAATGCTGCTAAGCATCTACTAACAATTTAGCATCCAGTACACTGTGAAACGGTCAGTATTAGGAAGGGCATCTGGCTATAGAAAGCATGCCGAAACAGGCTTTGGAGCTTGGCACAACCCTGCAACTCATCAGTTCTTGTTGAACCATCCAACCCATGCCGGCATGAAAAAAAGGACATTAAATGGTGATGAAGTAGAAATCAATAACTGGAGGAGCTTACTATATCAACTGATACAAAGTGGTTTGTTAATGCAATGGAAGAGAGAGAGAGAGAGAGAGAGAGAGAGAGAGAGAGAGAGAGAGAGAGAGAGAGAGAGAGAGACAGAGAGAGACAGAGAGGGTGTGTAATTTAGTGCAGTGAAAGTAATGCAATTTATTGCTGGACAATATGGTGGTGTATTTTATCAGATGGAAGAATTCCGATATAGCAGCAAGGACAGATGGGTTTTATTATGCTTCTTTATATATTTTATATTTTCCAGTGATGACAATTTAAGACAACGAGAAGAGTCTGCCCACCACCCACCGAATGCTTGAATAACGGTAGCCAGCATTGGCAGTAACTGAGAATTTCTCAGTTACTTTTAAGGTTACAATTGCTGCTACTTGCTATTCCAAAACAACGGCAATTTCAGAAACGGTAAAACAAAACATATAACAGATTTCACAACTACTAATACCTCAACTAGACATCAGCACAAACCCATATGTGTGTGTAAACATACATATTTATATGCATACATACACATACCTACATGCAAACAGACTTTACCTACAGAAACCTATTCCTTTATTACCCACAAGGGGCTAAACACAGAGGGGACAAACAAGGACAGACATAAGTATTAAGTCGATTACATCGACCCCAGTGCGTAACTGGTACTTAATTTATCAACCTCGAAAGGATGAAAGGCAAAGTCGACCTCGGCGGAATTTGAACTCAGAACGTAATGGCAGACGAAATACGGCTACGCATTTCACCTGGCGTGCTACCGTTTTTGCCAGCTCGCCGTCAGGTGAATACATTGCTGATTACACTACTGAGCACCTGAATTCCTCATTTTCAAATTAAGTAATTATTTTTCAGTTATTGTAACTGTAATGCAAACTTCCTGTTTTAAAGCAATCTAAATCAAAAACGGTCCATTAAAAACTTTATGTTAAGTTATGTTCCAAACTACAGTTCAATTGTGCCAAAATTATTTTGATTAATTGAAAGGGAAAGCAGTGATGTGCATGAAGAGAAATGTACAGGCAGAAAAGGATTCTGTTAAAACTCTCTTCAATTCAGAAATAATCTTCACAAAAGACATTACTGAGTAAGTTCAATAAGTCAAACCAAACAGGAAAAAAAGAGAGAGGAAGGGGGGAGGGGAGGGAGAGAGAGAGCCATGCATCTGCTGTTGGAAATATCTAAATTTGCACATCATGTGCTAAACCAGGCATGTGCAACCTTTTTCTAAGGAGCAGCTGCCATGAGACATGACTCATCATCAGGAAACGCACACAACTAAATAATTCACGGTAATTTCTGGTTGCCATTCGGACAATCCCATGGGCATAGTTTGCTCATGGCTGTACTAAATGATCCAACATTTTTTTAAAATTAAAAGTGAAATGAAGATAAGAAATCCCAATAAAAATTCAATCAACAATGGTAATTAATTAAACAGAAAGATGTCAACAAATAAGTTATTTAGAATTGGTTGGACTTGGGAGACCTTTCTGCAGAGATTTCTGCATTTCAACTTCTCTTATCAGTCATATTGTGTGCCCTCTCCACTACAGTCTCTGCATTAAACTACTTCATCCAGTCTTTTCTCTCCCTCAAAATGTTGCTGATCCCTTGAAATTAGCTCCTTGCTCAAGTTTTTCTCACAAGCAGGACATCAGTTTGCAACTACTCATGAGGTATAAACCTTATTTCTTTATTGCCCACGAGAGGCTAAACATAGAGGGGACAAACAAGGACAGACAAAGGGATTATGTCGATTAGATCGACCCTAGTGCATAACTGGTACTTAATTTATCGACCCCGAAAGGATGAAAGGCAAAGTCGACCTTGGCAGAATTTGAACTCAAAATGTAAAGACAGATGAAATACTGCTAAGCATTTCACCCGACCTGCTAACGTTTCTGCCAGCTCACCGCCTATGAGGTATAAACCTTGTCCATGTTCACCAGTCTTGAAGAACCTGAGAGGTCCATAGATGTAGCTGCCTCCTCTCAAACTCGGCAATATATAAAAATAACAGCACTGCAAAGCGCAACACACAATCAGAGACTGGTTTCAGTTGTGGGCTCTCCACTCCACTCCATTACTGTATGACATGGGGAACCAATGTCAGGATAAGCTAGGGTACAGAATATGAGCCAAATAACAGAAACAATATTAAGTAGAAAACAGGTATGGTATTCAAAGTTTTACGGAGCGTACATGCATTTCATCAAAATTCTGTAATAACTACATACCAGTTGTAAAAGAACACTGATGAAGTGAGGTGCAAAATTGTATGTTTCTACAGTTATCTAATTATTTTTACAGCATTTTGCTGAAATGCATCTATGTTCTATAAAGCATGCCTTTGTGCGTGTGTGTATATGCACACATGCATGCAACAAAACCGCTGTAAAGTAGAAAACCCTTAAACAAGTATTGCCCTTACTGGAATTGGAGTCTCTGTGAAGGACAATAAGGCAAAAATGTAAGGTACAGTATACAGGGTGGCCCAAAAGTAGGCTTACGGTTATCACATAGGCATTTGAAATTTCTTTTAAAACATTTCATTACATTATTTCTATCTTACAAACTGAAAAAGGAGCTTGACAAAATTAACTAAATTAGCATAGAATAAGGGTTTCATTTTTTTTTTTATAATTAAGTTAATAAATGAATGCAAAAGAGATAGATTTTTGCATTTTGGGCCACTCTGTATGAATGTGTGTGAGAGAGAGAGAGAGAGAGAGAGAGAGTGAGTGTGTGTGAAAAAGTGAATAAAAATGGTTTTCTGATGTTTATAAATAATTAGGTGTTACAAATGGAGACTCTGCTGGGATGTTCTCGCTTAAAAGCAGTTCTCAAATCGATATTTTGCTATCCACTCTGAAGGTAGGACTGTTTAACTAGAAATTCACACACACACACATACAAACAAACCACCATAAAACAAGAAACCAAGACCCCCCAAACAAGTTCAACCCTTCAAGAACTAAAGTTTCAATTCAGGGTGTGTGTGTGTGTGTGTGTGTGCATGCATGCATGTGCAGGGGCATAAAGTAGACAGAAATTCCATAAATGTAATAACGTATATATTTTATTACACTCCAGTACCTTTGAAAATCTGAAGACTTTTTCTACCTGTATATAAATAAACTAAGGAGCAATTCTTCCCCTTTTTCTCTAACACCTTTATTATAACCAACAGTATCCTGCACACTACCAAAAGTGTTTTATCCCTATACATGTAAGCACACACACACAGATATATATATATATATATATCTATACATATATATATATATATATATATACATATATATATATATATACATACATATATATATATATATACATATCATATATATATATATACATATATATATATATATACATATATATATATATAATACATATATATATATATACATAATATATATATATATATACATATCATATATATATATATATATATATATGTATGTATATATATATGTATATATATATAAACATATATATATATGCTACATATGTGTGAGTATATAACAATTAACCAACAAAATTCCTTTTTGAATGTACAACAAAGAATGATAGGATAGTCATGCCCAGAATGCTTTTGATCATAGGTCTGTTCAATAAGGTTTGACCTTGGGCTAAACAACAGTGTGCGTATGTGTGTGCATGTGTGCGTGCATGCATGTGCATATTGATCATTCAATCTAACACTTACTTGGTGTGCGGAAGAATTTCCATTGAAAACATTTCAAAATTTCACAAAAAAACTCCAGTTAAGATTGACTCCACGGCAGAAGTCATTCCCAGAATTGAAAATTTTAGGCAGGTTAAGAAAAAAAAACAAAAAAACAATGAAAGAAAAACTACCCAAAAGCTATTTGCTAAGAGGATCCTCCAGCAGAGACGGTAACATTAAATTCCGCTTATGAAATACGGTGTATGTTTAGAACATGTACTGTAGCGTTTCTTTTGGTAAACTATTGAATGGTGTTGAAGGAGAGGAGAGGAAAGGAAAAAAAAAAGATAAGTAAATAAAGATGGAAAAAAAACCCAAAAAAACATCCGATTATCATCAAATGTAGGATAAGCTGCTGCCAAGGAAAAAAAAGTCGATATTGACAAAAATTTATTTTTAAAACAAATTTCAAAGAAGATACATTATTATGGGCCACTTTCTGATTCCCAAGAGCATACAAGTAGAAATACACATTCACACACATTATATTTATACACACAAACACATCATATATATATATATATATATATATATTATATATATAATATATATATACATATACATATATATATATATATATATATATACATATATATATATATACATATATATATATATACATATACATATATATATATATACATATATATATATATATATATATATACATATATTATATATATATACATATATATATACATATATATATATATATATATATACATATATATATACATATATATATATATATAATATATATATATATATATATGTATGTATATATATATAAACATATATATATATGCTACATATGTGTGAGTATATAACAATTAACCAACAAAATTCCTTTTTGAATGTACAACAAGAATGATAGGATAGTCATGCCCAGAATGCTTTTGATCATAGGTCTGTTCAATAAAGTTTGACCTTGGGCTAAACAACAGTGTGTGTGTGTGTGCATGCGTGCATGTGCATATTGATCATTCAATCTAACACTTACTTGGTGTGCAGAAGAATTTCCATTGAAAACATTTCAAAATTTCACACAAAAAAACTCCAGTTAAGATTGACTCCACGGCAGAAGTCATTCCCAGAATTGAAAATTTTAGGCAGGTTAAGAAAAAAAAAACAAAAAAACAATGAAAGAAAAACTACCCAAAAGCTATTTGCTAAGAGGATCCTCCAGCAGAGACGGTAACATTAAATTCCGCTTATGAAATACGGTGTATGTTTAGAACATGTACTGTAGCGTTTCTTTTGGTAAACTATTGAATGGTGTTGAAGGAGAGGAGAGGAAAGGAAAAAAAAAAGATAAGTAAATAAAGATGGAAAAAAAACCCCAAAAAACATCCGATTATCATCAAATGTAGGATAAGCTGCTGCCAAGGAAAAAAAAGTCGATATTGACAAAAATTTATTTTTAAAACAAATTTCAAAGAAGATACATTATTATGGGCCACTTTCTGATTCCCAAGAGCATACAAGTAGAAATACACATTCACACACATTATATTTATACACACAAACACATCATATATATATATATATATATATATATATATATGTGTGTGTGTATGTGTATAAGTAGAGAGAGAGAGAGGGCATTAATATAATGAAATCAATTACTGATTGTCTTTTAAGATTTTTACTCCATCAATCAATTTAGATAGTTTGGAGGAAGGAAGCTGTTTTGAAAGGAAGAAAGCAAAGGGGGAAAGAAAAAGGAAAAGAATCGGATATAAATAGTTAAAGGAATAGCAGAGAAATGGGAATAAATGGTGAAGAAAAAGTAGAGGAAGAGAGTAAGAGATTATGATAAGAGAAGAATGAGAAAGATGGCGAGAGAGAGAGAGAGGGGGTAAGAAAAAATGAGGGGGGAAAGGAAAGACAGGAAGAGAGAAAGTCTAGCAAGAGAGAAAATTCAGAGGGGAGAGAGAAAGGGAGACAAAGGGTAGATGTGAGAACAACATAAGATAGATCATCATCATCATCATCATCCCCATCGTTAGCACAACCAACTTCATCACCAACACCATCATCAAAACCGCCGCCGCCGCCACCCACCACCACCAACCACCATCATCATCATCATCACCACCACCACCACCACCACCACCACCATCATCATCACTTAAGTCCACTTTCCATGCTAGTAGAAGTTGGATGGAGAGATGACAGAGCAAATACAAGAGAGAGAGAGAGAGAGAGAGAGAGGAGAGAGAGAGAGAGAGAGAGAGAATAAACTAGAGGAAAAGAGAGAAGACTGGAGCAAAGAGAGAAAAAGAAGAGGAGAGAAACAAAAAAAGAAATGTTAAATAAGAATTCTACTGCAACAACTTTAAGAATATTATTCCGGTGTGTTACATCATTAAAAGGAATAATCTATTAATGATTGCACTTAACCCAGGTAGAATTTATCAATAAACAGCTGCTCTAATTGCTAACATCTAGGGAATGAATGTCTGTATGTCTAGCAACTTTCTGCTTAGTCTTCAGGAAAAAAGAAGAAGAAAAAAGTCTGTTAAGGAATTTTTAGAAACTGTATTGATACAATACTCCAAAGATACTTTTCTCTGCGTACATCAACAACTACAACAAGAAAATAGAAGTGTTGAAAAAAAAAAAAGAAAGAAAAAAATATTAATTAGGCACAGGTATAGCTGTGTGGTTAGGATGCTCAATTTGTAACTATGTGGCTTTGGGTTCAGTCTCAATGCATGGCACCTTGAACAAGCTGAACAACGTGAGGGAAATTCGTGGACGGAAACTGTGTGGAAGCCTATTATATATCAGTATCAGTTTCGCTTGTGCTCTTGAGCACATCAGGTGGAAAGCTGATGCCACTGGTTTCTGGTGGCTGCCGTTTTCTCTACATCCACCCTTGCAATATTGACCATTCTCATGTCATTTATGAATGCTCTGCATCATGGAGTCTTTCATCTCCGCATCCCTCTCTCTGGTAGAGTCCATTTGGAAGGTACTTTAGAATAGTGTTGTTCTGGTAACCAAAGTGTATGACATGTTAGTTTCAATCTTCATTCTGTCACACACACACAATCATATATATATATATATATATATATATATACATGTAAATAAAAACATTCGAAGTGAGGTCATTGCCAGTGCCGCTGGACTGGCTCTTGTGCAGGTGGCACATAAAAAGCACCATCTGAGCGTGACCATTGCCAGTACCGCCTGACTGGCCCTCGTGCCGGTGTGCACGTAAAAGCACTCACTACACTCTCAGAGTGGTTGGCATTAGGAAGGACATCCAGCTGTAGAAACTCTGCCAGATCAGATTGGAGTCTGGTGCAGCCATCTGGTTCGCCAGACCTCAGTCAAATCGTCCAACCCATGCTAGCATGGAAAGCGGACAATAAACGATGATGATATAGATAAATACATACATATATACAGGTATTGTGATGCAAACAGGAAAAATAGAACTCAAAATATGAGTATATGTATATTTTCATAATTATTTTAGTTGAAGTAACAGATTGACTCAAGGTCTAAAAGTTTCATGCGTTGGAATTGGTTTTGATGTATGAGGATCTGACAACCTACACCTTCTTTGTCAATCATAATGTGACGTTCAAGTCACACCAACAATTTGCAAAGATGCCCACAGATGTTGCAAGAATGAGGACTGTAAAATTTAATATCATCTGGATAATAACCTTCTACCATGCTTCTCAAAGCACCTCCATGTATATCGGCTACCATATGCTATCATACAGCAGGAATTCTCCTTTTGTTGGATATACACGTGGGAATCCATTTATATTCGCAGAATTCATACAAAAAAATTATAATACAAGATGGAATGAACAGGCTTTCATCCAAACCACAACAATTGTTTTTGTGAACTAGCATCAGCTGTTAGTTGCAAAGTGACTCACATACTCTTTTACTTATTTCAGGCATTTTGACTGTGGCCATGCTGGAGCACCGCCTTTTATCAAGCAACTTGACCCTGGGATTTATTCTTTTGTAAGCCCAGTACTTATTCTATCGGTCTCTTTTGCCGAACCGCTAAGTAACGGGGACATAAACACACCAGCATCGGTTGTCAAGCAATGCTAGGGGGACAAACACAGACACACGAACAGATAAACACACACACATATATATATACATATATACGACGGGCTTGTTTCAGTTTCCGTCTACCAAATCCACTCACAAGGCTTTGGTCGGCCCGAGGTTATAGAAGAAGACAATTGCCCAAAGTGCCACGCAGTGGGACTGAACCCGGAACCATGTGGTTGGTAAACAAGCTACTTACCACACAGCCACTCCTGCGCCTGTATATAATCTATCTATATACATAAGTATTGTATAAATATGACGCAGCAATAGCTGTGCACCTGACTGTCATCATGAGAGTGGGTCTGAGAACACTCTAATGCAGAGAAAGAGTTGTTGTCCTTGCTTTGACATTGCATGATCGTTGAGAGTGAATGCCACTGTCAAACAAGCAGTGACACTTATTTTCGATATTCTTTGTAAACGTGTCTGGCCATTGAGAAATATTACCTTGCTTGGAAAGAGGTGAGGGTTGGTGTCAGGAAGGGCATCCAGACATAGAAAATCTGCCTCAACAAATTCCATCTGAACCATGCAAGCATACAATCTAAATCATTGCTTCATCATGACCTTTGTTGGTAAAGTTCACCCCTGGAGATAACCCATTCTCACATGAAGGTAGGGTGGGAAGGAGGAAGGAAAGATATATACATAAATACATACACACATATATATATATACATACATATATATATATACACACACATATAATACATTATAATATATATTACACACACAAATATAAAACATATATATATATACACACACATATATACACATATGTATATACATATATATATAGTATATAGATATACATATGTATATACATATATAACATATATATACATCATACATATATAAATATATATACATACAAAAATATAAACATACATATATATATACATATATAAATACATACATATATACATACACTATATATACATACATACATATATTACATACATATACATATATATACATACTATACACATACACATATATATACATACATACACATATATATACATACATACACATATTATACATACACATATACATACATACATACACATATATATACAACATACACATATATACATACATACACATATATATACATACATACACATATATATACATACATCACATATATATACATACATACACATATATACATACATACACATATATACATACATACACATATATATACATACATACAATTATAATACATACATACACATATATATACATACATACACACACACCTATATATATATACACACACACATACATACATACATACGACAGATGGATCAGTGTTCTGATCAAGAAAGAAAAGAAAAAGAAAAGAAGGTGAGAAAGGAAGGAAGGAAGGATGGAAGGCAAGAAGTAAGCCTATCCAGTAGTCGAATGGTTCGCCACATGTAAACAGGCACGTGTCAGTAAGTAGACAAAAAAGCGAGAAATCCCACTTGACCCAAGGTGAAAATTCTAATGGAGAGAACGAAGGAGATATTTCGCTTCTTCTTTGTGTTCCTTCATATTATTTCGTGTCTCATAAAAGAGAAGCAAAAACATCCCCCCCCCCGTCCTAAAAACACACTGCTTGGTTTTGATTTCACACACAATTATCTTTACTTCATTGTGATGCATTTTCTTTTTAAAGTTAATGTAAAATGAGTTGTTTTTGAGCAAGAGAGAGAGTGATATCTTTTATATGAAGATGTTTGTTACCCCAGCCACACACACACACACACACACACACACACACCACCTCCTCCTGTCTTTAAAGGAAAACAGATCTCTTAGCAAAAATAGCATTGACTAATAAGAAAAATAAACAATAATAGAAGACATTACCATTATCGTCATGATGTAGTTGAGGAATTTGCTTCCCAACCACATAGTTACAGGTTCAGTCCTACCACATGGCACCATCCATGGGCAAGGGTCTACTACCATTGTACCAGGAGAACCAAAGTCTATTATATAATATATGTGTATGTGTGTGTGTGTGTGTATATATATGTGATGTGGGATATATATATATATATATATATATATATATATATATATATATATATTATATGGGTGTGGTGTGTATATGTATATATTATATATATATGTGTGTGTGTGGTGGTATATATATATATATATACATTATGTATACACACACACACATACATATACATATATGCCCATGTGTCTCCTGCCTTGTCATCCCATGATGGTTGTAAATGAGCACCACTGTCATACAAGCAAGGTTGCTTATAGTTTCCTGTGAAAAACATGTTTGGCCATGAAGGAAAATTGCCTTGCTTGGAAACGGATGAGAGTTGGCAACAGGAAGAGCATCCAGCCATAGAACATCTGCCATTCGACCCATGCAAGCATGGGAAAGTGGACGCTAAGTGAATAGATTATGATGACGCCTTTTTCAAGATGTATATGGCTTACAGCAGCAAACCAAAACCAGTGTGGAAGACTTCTTCGACAAGGGCTTGCATGGAAAATTTTACGTCTGTTGGATTGTTGGATTCTGTGAAATTGTTGATATTAAAATCCCTTAACCCTTTCGTTACCAACCCGGCTGAAACTGGCTCTGGCTCTGAGTACAAATGTCTTGTTTTCATAAGTTTTGAATTAAAATCTTCCACCAAACCTTAGTCACAATTAATGTTCCTAGCACTAGCTTAATAATAACCAAGTTATTTTACTAAATTCTTTGTTATATTTAAAGTAATTGAAAGAAACACAGAGCATCTCAAAATAAATACAGTAATGAAAGGGTTAAGTCCATTTGTTTTGAATCCAAGGTGGATGTTGTTAACTAATTACAAATAAACTTATAACGTAACTAAAGGGATGACATTTTTTGACT